>NC_079193.1:320194023-320362192 GCF_029499605.1 Hyla sarda
CATTTGCTTCTTTTCTTCTTTTTTTATGGCCTTTCTCCCTTGTGTTGTTTATGTGACGTCACAGTACGGGATATGCTCCTACAGTCCTATCAGCTTGAGTCCCTGCACGTCCCCAGGGCTCACCTGCAATGTACGCAGGGGTGCGCTACCTGCTGTCCAGCCCTTTGCGCAACGGTCCGCGGCCTGGAGGAAAGCTGCTTGTGCGACAGAGTGGGGCCAGCCAGTGTCTACCGGCCACACCACCCTGGGTATGCCCGATCTCGGCTGATCTCGGAAGCCAAGCAGGGTCGGGCTCGGACAGTACTGGGATGGTTGACCTCCTGGGAATACCGGGTGCTGTAGACAGGTTGCGATGTTTCTTTACACTTTCTCCTCTGGCCCAGCCTGGGAAGGCACTTTCCCGAATATCGGGGGGGGGGGGGAGATTTACGAAAACCTGTTTTGGGGGAAAAGTTGGCCCATTGCCCGTAAGCATCCAATGAGATGGCTTCTTCCAGTTTCAAAAAGGTAGCAAATAAAAAATGAAAAGAAGCAATGTGATCGGTTGCTACGGGCAACTGCTCCGCTTTTTCTCTGCGCAGGTTTTGACGAATCTCCCCCATTCAACTTGGGGCAAGCCAGAGCTGGAAGCCGCAGAGGCCTGTGTGCCGGTTTGCTGCTTGCTACTGTCAGCACACAATCCGTCCATCCAGCTCCGTGTCCCGGCCAGAAAAGCTCATTGCCCCTGCAGCCAGGCATGTGTAAATATAAGAGTTAAAAGCAGCCCAGCCAGGAAATGGCCAGGCTTTGAGCAGGCTGAGGCTGAAGGGGCCAGCCCGAGCAAGGGCTCCCTGTGCAAAGCAGTTTGTGTACGAAAGCCATAGAGCCAGTGAGCTGAAGCAGCCTTGGAGCTGGGCTGAGTGCGTGGAAAGGAGGGGGGCAGGAAGCAGGCCCAGTGCTGAGCAGCAGGCAGGCAAGCAGGCTGCAGAGTAGAAGAGCTGCAAATGAGAGGCTCGTCTCTGCCTACGGCCACACCACCCTGAACACGCCCGATCTCGTCTGATCTCGGAAGCTAAGCAGGGTCGGGCCTGGTTAGTACTTGGATGGGAGACCGCCTGGGAATACCAGGTGCTGTAGGCTTTTTGCTTTTTCTCACTTCAACCAGCAGGGGTCAGTCTCCCCTATGCCTTTTTTACATTCACTTTCTTAGCTGCACATTTGCTTCTTTTCTTCTTTTTTTATGGCCTTTCTCCCTTGTGTTGTTTATGTGACGTCACAGTACGGGATATGCTCCTACAGTCCTATCAGCTTGAGTCCCTGCACGTCCCCAGGGCTCACCTGCAATGTACGCAGGGGTGCGCTACCTGCTGTCCAGCCCTTTGCGCAACGGTCCGCGGCCTGGAGGAAAGCTGCTTGTGCGACAGAGTGGGGCCAGCCAGTGTCTACCGGCCACACCACCCTGGGTATGCCCGATCTCGTCTGATCTCGGAAGCCAAGCAGGGTCGGGCTCGGACAGTACTGGGATGGTTGACCTCCTGGGAATACCGGGTGCTGTAGACAGGTTGCGATGTTTCTTTACACTTTCTCCTCTGGCCCAGCCTGGGAAGGCACTTTCCCGAATATCGGGGGGGGGGGAGATTTACGAAAACCTGTTTTGGGGGAAAAGTTGGCCCATTGCCCGTAAGCATCCAATGAGATGGCTTCTTCCAGTTTCAAAAAGGTAGCAAATAAAAAATGAAAAGAAGCAATGTGATCGGTTGCTACGGGCAACTGCTCCGCTTTTTCTCTGCGCAGGTTTTGACGAATCTCCCCCATTCAACTTGGGGCAAGCCAGAGCTGGAAGCCGCAGAGGCCTGTGTGCCGGTTTGCTGCTTGCTACTGTCAGCACACAATCCGTCCATCCAGCTCCGTGTCCCGGCCAGAAAAGCTCATTGCCCCTGCAGCCAGGCATGTGTAAATATAAGAGTTAAAAGCAGCCCAGCCAGGAAATGGCCAGGCTTTGAGCAGGCTGAGGCTGAAGGGGCCAGCCCGAGCAAGGGCTCCCTGTGCAAAGCAGTTTGTGTACGTAAGCCATAGAGCCAGTGAGCTGAAGCAGCCTTGGAGCTGGGCTGAGTGCGTGGAAAGGAGGGGGGCAGGAAGCAGGCCCAGTGCTGAGCAGCAGGCAGGCAGGCAGGCTGCAGAGTAGAAGAGCTGCAAATGAGAGGCTCGTCTCTGCCTACGGCCACACCACCCTGAACACGCCCGATCTCGTCTGATCTCGGAAGCTAAGCAGGGTCGGGCCTGGTTAGTACTTGGATGGGAGACCGCCTGGGAATACCAGGTGCTGTAGGCTTTTTGCTTTTTCTCACTTCAACCAGCAGGGGTCAGTCTCCCCTATGCCTTTTTTACATTCACTTTCTTAGCTGCACATTTGCTTCTTTTCTTCTTTTTTTATGGCCTTTCTCCCTTGTGTTGTTTATGTGACGTCACAGTACGGGATATGCTCCTACAGTCCTATCAGCTTGAGTCCCTGCACGTCCCCAGGGCTCACCTGCAATGTACGCAGGGGTGCGCTACCTGCTGTCCAGCCCTTTGCGCAACGGTCCGCGGCCTGGAGGAAAGCTGCTTGTGCGACAGAGTGGGGCCAGCCAGTGTCTACCGGCCACACCACCCTGGGTATGCCCGATCTCGTCTGATCTCGGAAGCCAAGCAGGGTCGGGCTCGGACAGTACTGGGATGGTTGACCTCCTGGGAATACCGGGTGCTGTAGACAGGTTGCGATGTTTCTTTACACTTTCTCCTCTGGCCCAGCCTGGGAAGGCACTTTCCCGAATATCGGGGGGGGGGGGAGATTTACGAAAACCTGTTTTGGGGGAAAAGTTGGCCCATTGCCCGTAAGCATCCAATGAGATGGCTTCTTCCAGTTTCAAAAAGGTAGCAAATAAAAAATGAAAAGAAGCAATGTGATCGGTTGCTACGGGCAACTGCTCCGCTTTTTCTCTGCGCAGGTTTTGACGAATCTCCCCCATTCAACTTGGGGCAAGCCAGAGCTGGAAGCCGCAGAGGCCTGTGTGCCGGTTTGCTGCTTGCTACTGTCAGCACACAATCCGTCCATCCAGCTCCGTGTCCCGGCCAGAAAAGCTCATTGCCCCTGCAGCCAGGCATGTGTAAATATAAGAGTTAAAAGCAGCCCAGCCAGGAAATGGCCAGGCTTTGAGCAGGCTGAGGCTGAAGGGGCCAGCCCGAGCAAGGGCTCCCTGTGCAAAGCAGTTTGTGTACGTAAGCCATAGAGCCAGTGAGCTGAAGCAGCCTTGGAGCTGGGCTGAGTGCGTGGAAAGGAGGGGGGCAGGAAGCAGGCCCAGTGCTGAGCAGCAGGCAGGCAGGCAGGCTGCAGAGTAGAAGAGCTGCAAATGAGAGGCTCGTCTCTGCCTACGGCCACACCACCCTGAACACGCCCGATCTCGTCTGATCTCGGAAGCTAAGCAGGGTCGGGCCTGGTTAGTACTTGGATGGGAGACCGCCTGGGAATACCAGGTGCTGTAGGCTTTTTGCTTTTTCTCACTTCAACCAGCAGGGGTCAGTCTCCCCTATGCCTTTTTTACATTCACTTTCTTAGCTGCACATTTGCTTCTTTTCTTCTTTTTTTATGGCCTTTCTCCCTTGTGTTGTTTATGTGACGTCACAGTACGGGATATGCTCCTACAGTCCTATCAGCTTGAGTCCCTGCACGTCCCCAGGGCTCACCTGCAATGTACGCAGGGGTGCGCTACCTGCTGTCCAGCCCTTTGCGCAACGGTCCGCGGCCTGGAGGAAAGCTGCTTGTGCGACAGAGTGGGGCCAGCCAGTGTCTACCGGCCACACCACCCTGGGTATGCCCGATCTCGTCTGATCTCGGAAGCCAAGCAGGGTCGGGCTCGGACAGTACTGGGATGGTTGACCTCCTGGGAATACCGGGTGCTGTAGACAGGTTGCGATGTTTCTTTACACTTTCTCCTCTGGCCCAGCCTGGGAAGGCACTTTCCCGAATATCGGGGGGGGGGAGATTTACGAAAACCTGTTTTGGGGGAAAAGTTGGCCCATTGCCCGTAAGCATCCAATGAGATGGCTTCTTCCAGTTTCAAAAAGGTAGCAAATAAAAAATGAAAAGAAGCAATGTGATCGGTTGCTACGGGCAACTGCTCCGCTTTTTCTCTGCGCAGGTTTTGACGAATCTCCCCCATTCAACTTGGGGCAAGCCAGAGCTGGAAGCCGCAGAGGCCTGTGTGCCGGTTTGCTGCTTGCTACTGTCAGCACACAATCCGTCCATCCAGCTCCGTGTCCCGGCCAGAAAAGCTCATTGCCCCTGCAGCCAGGCATGTGTAAATATAAGAGTTAAAAGCAGCCCAGCCAGGAAATGGCCAGGCTTTGAGCAGGCTGAGGCTGAAGGGGCCAGCCCGAGCAAGGGCTCCCTGTGCAAAGCAGTTTGTGTACGTAAGCCATAGAGCCAGTGAGCTGAAGCAGCCTTGGAGCTGGGCTGAGTGCGTGGAAAGGAGGGGGGCAGGAAGCAGGCCCAGTGCTGAGCAGCAGGCAGGCAGGCAGGCTGCAGAGTAGAAGAGCTGCAAATGAGAGGCTCGTCTCTGCCTACGGCCACACCACCCTGAACACGCCCGATCTCGTCTGATCTCGGAAGCCAAGCAGGGTCGGGCTCGGACAGTACTGGGATGGTTGACCTCCTGGGAATACCGGGTGCTGTAGACAGGTTGCGATGTTTCTTTACACTTTCTCCTCTGGCCCAGCCTGGGAAGGCACTTTCCCGAATATCGGGGGGGGGGGGGGGGGGGAGATTTACGAAAACCTGTTTTGGGGGAAAAGTTGGCCCATTGCCCGTAAGCATCCAATGAGATGGCTTCTTCCAGTTTCAAAAAGGTAGCAAATAAAAAATGAAAAGAAGCAATGTGATCGGTTGCTACGGGCAACTGCTCCGCTTTTTCTCTGCGCAGGTTTTGACGAATCTCCCCCATTCAACTTGGGGCAAGCCAGAGCTGGAAGCCGCAGAGGCCTGTGTGCCGGTTTGCTGCTTGCTACTGTCAGCACACAATCCGTCCATCCAGCTCCGTGTCCCGGCCAGAAAAGCTCATTGCCCCTGCAGCCAGGCATGTGTAAATATAAGAGTTAAAAGCAGCCCAGCCAGGAAATGGCCAGGCTTTGAGCAGGCTGAGGCTGAAGGGGCCAGCCCGAGCAAGGGCTCCCTGTGCAAAGCAGTTTGTGTACGTAAGCCATAGAGCCAGTGAGCTGAAGCAGCCTTGGAGCTGGGCTGAGTGCGTGGAAAGGAGGGGGGCAGGAAGCAGGCCCAGTGCTGAGCAGCAGGCAGGCAGGCAGGCAGGCAGGCTGCAGAGTAGAAGAGCTGCAAATGAGAGGCTCGTCTCTGCCTACGGCCACACCACCCTGAACACGCCCGATCTCGTCTGATCTCGGAAGCTAAGCAGGGTCGGGGCTGGTTAGTACTTGGATGGGAGACCGCCTGGGAATACCAGGTGCTGTAGGCTTTTTGCTTTTTCTCACTTCAACCAGCAGGGGTCAGTCTCCCCTATGCCTTTTTTACATTCACTTTCTTAGCTGCACATTTGCTTCTTTTCTTCTTTTTTTATGGCCTTTCTCCCTTGTGTTGTTTATGTGACGTCACAGTACGGGATATGCTCCTACAGTCCTATCAGCTTGAGTCCCTGCACGTCCCCAGGGCTCACCTGCAATGTACGCAGGGGTGCGCTACCTGCTGTCCAGCCCTTTGCGCAACGGTCCGCGGCCTGGAGGAAAGCTGCTTGTGCGACAGAGTGGGGCCAGCCAGTGTCTACCGGCCACACCACCCTGGGTATGCCCGATCTCGTCTGATCTCGGAAGCCAAGCAGGGTCGGGCTCGGACAGTACTGGGATGGTTGACCTCCTGGGAATACCGGGTGCTGTAGACAGGTTGCGATGTTTCTTTACACTTTCTCCTCTGGCCCAGCCTGGGAAGGCACTTTCCCGAATATCGGGGGGGGGGGAGATTTACGAAAACCTGTTTTGGGGGAAAAGTTGGCCCATTGCCCGTAAGCATCCAATGAGATGGCTTCTTCCAGTTTCAAAAAGGTAGCAAATAAAAAATGAAAAGAAGCAATGTGATCGGTTGCTACGGGCAACTGCTCCGCTTTTTCTCTGCGCAGGTTTTGACGAATCTCCCCCATTCAACTTGGGGCAAGCCAGAGCTGGAAGCCGCAGAGGCCTGTGTGCCGGTTTGCTGCTTGCTACTGTCAGCACACAATCCGTCCATCCAGCTCCGTGTCCCGGCCAGAAAAGCTCATTGCCCCTGCAGCCAGGCATGTGTAAATATAAGAGTTAAAAGCAGCCCAGCCAGGAAATGGCCAGGCTTTGAGCAGGCTGAGGCTGAAGGGGCCAGCCCGAGCAAGGGCTCCCTGTGCAAAGCAGTTTGTGTACGTAAGCCATAGAGCCAGTGAGCTGAAGCAGCCTTGGAGCTGGGCTGAGTGCGTGGAAAGGAGGGGGGCAGGAAGCAGGCCCAGTGCTGAGCAGCAGGCAGGCAGGCAGGCTGCAGAGTAGAAGAGCTGCAAATGAGAGGCTCGTCTCTGCCTACGGCCACACCACCCTGAACACGCCCGATCTCGTCTGATCTCGGAAGCCAAGCAGGGTCGGGCTCGGACAGTACTGGGATGGTTGACCTCCTGGGAATACCGGGTGCTGTAGACAGGTTGCGATGTTTCTTTACACTTTCTCCTCTGGCCCAGCCTGGGAAGGCACTTTCCCGAATATCGGGGGGGGGGAGATTTACGAAAACCTGTTTTGGGGGAAAAGTTGGCCCATTGCCCGTAAGCATCCAATGAGATGGCTTCTTCCAGTTTCAAAAAGGTAGCAAATAAAAAATGAAAAGAAGCAATGTGATCGGTTGCTACGGGCAACTGCTCCGCTTTTTCTCTGCGCAGGTTTTGACGAATCTCCCCCATTCAACTTGGGGCAAGCCAGAGCTGGAAGCCGCAGAGGCCTGTGTGCCGGTTTGCTGCTTGCTACTGTCAGCACACAATCCGTCCATCCAGCTCCGTGTCCCGGCCAGAAAAGCTCATTGCCCCTGCAGCCAGGCATGTGTAAATATAAGAGTTAAAAGCAGCCCAGCCAGGAAATGGCCAGGCTTTGAGCAGGCTGAGGCTGAAGGGGCCAGCCCGAGCAAGGGCTCCCTGTGCAAAGCAGTTTGTGTACGTAAGCCATAGAGCCAGTGAGCTGAAGCAGCCTTGGAGCTGGGCTGAGTGCGTGGAAAGGAGGGGGGCAGGAAGCAGGCCCAGTGCTGAGCAGCAGGCAGGCAGGCAGGCAGGCTGCAGAGTAGAAGAGCTGCAAATGAGAGGCTCGTCTCTGCCTACGGCCACACCACCCTGAACACGCCCGATCTCGTCTGATCTCGGAAGCTAAGCAGGGTCGGGGCTGGTTAGTACTTGGATGGGAGACCGCCTGGGAATACCAGGTGCTGTAGGCTTTTTGCTTTTTCTCACTTCAACCAGCAGGGGTCAGTCTCCCCTATGCCTTTTTTACATTCACTTTCTTAGCTGCACATTTGCTTCTTTTCTTCTTTTTTTATGGCCTTTCTCCCTTGTGTTGTTTATGTGACGTCACAGTACGGGATATGCTCCTACAGTCCTATCAGCTTGAGTCCCTGCACGTCCCCAGGGCTCACCTGCAATGTACGCAGGGGTGCGCTACCTGCTGTCCAGCCCTTTGCGCAACGGTCCGCGGCCTGGAGGAAAGCTGCTTGTGCGACAGAGTGGGGCCAGCCAGTGTCTACCGGCCACACCACCCTGGGTATGCCCGATCTCGTCTGATCTCGGAAGCCAAGCAGGGTCGGGCTCGGACAGTACTGGGATGGTTGACCTCCTGGGAATACCGGGTGCTGTAGACAGGTTGCGATGTTTCTTTACACTTTCTCCTCTGGCCCAGCCTGGGAAGGCACTTTCCCGAATATCGGGGGGGGGGGAGATTTACGAAAACCTGTTTTGGGGGAAAAGTTGGCCCATTGCCCGTAAGCATCCAATGAGATGGCTTCTTCCAGTTTCAAAAAGGTAGCAAATAAAAAATGAAAAGAAGCAATGTGATCGGTTGCTACGGGCAACTGCTCCGCTTTTTCTCTGCGCAGGTTTTGACGAATCTCCCCCATTCAACTTGGGGCAAGCCAGAGCTGGAAGCCGCAGAGGCCTGTGTGCCGGTTTGCTGCTTGCTACTGTCAGCACACAATCCGTCCATCCAGCTCCGTGTCCCGGCCAGAAAAGCTCATTGCCCCTGCAGCCAGGCATGTGTAAATATAAGAGTTAAAAGCAGCCCAGCCAGGAAATGGCCAGGCTTTGAGCAGGCTGAGGCTGAAGGGGCCAGCCCGAGCAAGGGCTCCCTGTGCAAAGCAGTTTGTGTACGTAAGCCATAGAGCCAGTGAGCTGAAGCAGCCTTGGAGCTGGGCTGAGTGCGTGGAAAGGAGGGGGGCAGGAAGCAGGCCCAGTGCTGAGCAGCAGGCAGGCAGGCAGGCTGCAGAGTAGAAGAGCTGCAAATGAGAGGCTCGTCTCTGCCTACGGCCACACCACCCTGAACACGCCCGATCTCGTCTGATCTCGGAAGCCAAGCAGGGTCGGGCTCGGACAGTACTGGGATGGTTGACCTCCTGGGAATACCGGGTGCTGTAGACAGGTTGCGATGTTTCTTTACACTTTCTCCTCTGGCCCAGCCTGGGAAGGCACTTTCCCGAATATCGGGGGGGGGGAGATTTACGAAAACCTGTTTTGGGGGAAAAGTTGGCCCATTGCCCGTAAGCATCCAATGAGATGGCTTCTTCCAGTTTCAAAAAGGTAGCAAATAAAAAATGAAAAGAAGCAATGTGATCGGTTGCTACGGGCAACTGCTCCGCTTTTTCTCTGCGCAGGTTTTGACGAATCTCCCCCATTCAACTTGGGGCAAGCCAGAGCTGGAAGCCGCAGAGGCCTGTGTGCCGGTTTGCTGCTTGCTACTGTCAGCACACAATCCGTCCATCCAGCTCCGTGTCCCGGCCAGAAAAGCTCATTGCCCCTGCAGCCAGGCATGTGTAAATATAAGAGTTAAAAGCAGCCCAGCCAGGAAATGGCCAGGCTTTGAGCAGGCTGAGGCTGAAGGGGCCAGCCCGAGCAAGGGCTCCCTGTGCAAAGCAGTTTGTGTACGTAAGCCATAGAGCCAGTGAGCTGAAGCAGCCTTGGAGCTGGGCTGAGTGCGTGGAAAGGAGGGGGGCAGGAAGCAGGCCCAGTGCTGAGCAGCAGGCAGGCAGGCAGGCTGCAGAGTAGAAGAGCTGCAAATGAGAGACTCGTCTCTGCCTACGGCCACACCACCCTGAACACGCCCGATCTCGTCTGATCTCGGAAGCTAAGCAGGGTCGGGCCTGGTCAGTACTTGGATGGGAGACCGCCTGGGAATACCAGGTGCTGTAGGCTTTTTGCTTTTTCTCACTTCAACCAGCAGGGGTCAGTCTCCCCTATGCCTTTTTTACATTCACTTTCTTAGCTGCACATTTGCTTCTTTTCTTCTTTTTTTATGGCCTTTCTCCCTTGTGTTGTTTATGTGACGTCACAGTACGGGATATGCTCCTACAGTCCTATCAGCTTGAGTCCCTGCACGTCCCCAGGGCTCACCTGCAATGTACGCAGGGGTGCGCTACCTGCTGTCCAGCCCTTTGCGCAACGGTCCGCGGCCTGGAGGAAAGCTGCTTGTGCGACAGAGTGGGGCCAGCCAGTGTCTACCGGCCACACCACCCTGGGTATGTCTGATCTCGGAAGCCAAGCAGGGTCGGGCTCGGACAGTACTGGGATGGTTGACCTCCTGGGAATACCGGGTGCTGTAGACAGGTTGCGATGTTTCTTTACACTTTCTCCTCTGGCCCAGCCTGGGAAGGCACTTTCCCGAATATCGGGGGGGGAGGAGATTTACGAAAACCTGTTTTGGGGGAAAAGTTGGCCCATTGCCCGTAAGCATCCAATGAGATGGCTTCTTCCAGTTTCAAAAAGGTAGCAAATAAAAAATGAAAAGAAGCAATGTGATCGGTTGCTACGGGCAACTGCTCCGCTTTTTCTCTGCGCAGGTTTTGACGAATCTCCCCCATTCAACTTGGGGCAAGCCAGAGCTGGAAGCCGCAGAGGCCTGTGTGCCGGTTTGCTGCTTGCTACTGTCAGCACACAATCCGTCCATCCAGCTCCGTGTCCCGGCCAGAAAAGCTCATTGCCCCTGCAGCCAGGCATGTGTAAATATAAGAGTTAAAAGCAGCCCAGCCAGGAAATGGCCAGGCTTTGAGCAGGCTGAGGCTGAAGGGGCCAGCCCGAGCAAGGGCTCCCTGTGCAAAGCAGTTTGTGTACGTAAGCCATAGAGCCAGTGAGCTGAAGCAGCCTTGGAGCTGGGCTGAGTGCGTGGAAAGGAGGGGGGCAGGAAGCAGGCCCAGTGCTGAGCAGCAGGCAGGCAAGCAGGCTGCAGAGTAGAAGAGCTGCAAATGAGAGGCTCGTCTCTGCCTACGGCCACACCACCCTGAACACGCCCGATCTCGTCTGATCTCGGAAGCTAAGCAGGGTCGGGCCTGGTTAGTACTTGGATGGGAGACCGCCTGGGAATACCAGGTGCTGTAGGCTTTTTGCTTTTTCTCACTTCAACCAGCAGGGGTCAGTCTCCCCTATGCCTTTTTTACATTCACTTTCTTAGCTGCACATTTGCTTCTTTTCTTCTTTTTTTATGGCCTTTCTCCCTTGTGTTGTTTATGTGACGTCACAGTACGGGATATGCTCCTACAGTCCTATCAGCTTGAGTCCCTGCACGTCCCCAGGGCTCACCTGCAATGTACGCAGGGGTGCGCTACCTGCTGTCCAGCCCTTTGCGCAACGGTCCGCGGCCTGGAGGAAAGCTGCTTGTGCGACAGAGTGGGGCCAGCCAGTGTCTACCGGCCACACCACCCTGGGTATGCCCGATCTCGTCTGATCTCGGAAGCCAAGCAGGGTCGGGCTCGGACAGTACTGGGATGGTTGACCTCCTGGGAATACCGGGTGCTGTAGACAGGTTGCGATGTTTCTTTACACTTTCTCCTCTGGCCCAGCCTGGGAAGGCACTTTCCCGAATATCCGGGGGGGGAGATTTACGAAAACCTGTTTTGGGGGAAAAGTTGGCCCATTGCCCGTAAGCATCCAATGAGATGGCTTCTTCCAGTTTCAAAAAGGTAGCTAATAAAAAATGAAAAGAAGCAATGTGATCGGTTGCTACGGGCAACTGCTCCGCTTTTTCTCTGCGCAGGTTTTGACGAATCTCCCCCATTCAACTTGGGGCAAGCCAGAGCTGGAAGCCGCAGAGGCCTGTGTGCCGGTTTGCTGCTTGCTACTGTCAGCACACAATCCGTCCATCCAGCTCCATGTCCCGGCCAGAAAAGCTCATTGCCCCTGCAGCCAGGCATGTGTAAATATAAGAGTTAAAAGCAGCCCAGCCAGGAAATGGCCAGGCTTTGAGCAGGCTGAGGCTGAAGGGGCCAGCCCGAGCAAGGGCTCCCTGTGCAAAGCAGTTTGTGTACGTAAGCCATAGAGCCAGTGAGCTGAAGCAGCCTTGGAGCTGGGCTGAGTGCGTGGAAAGGAGGGGGGCAGGAAGCAGGCCCAGTGCTGAGCAGCAGGCAGGCAGGCTGCAGAGTAGAAGAGCTGCAAATGAGAGGCTCGTCTCTGCCTACGGCCACACCACCCTGAACACGCCCGATCTCGTCTGATCTCGGAAGCTAAGCAGGGTCGGGCCTGGTTAGTACTTGGATGGGAGACCGCCTGGGAATACCAGGTGCTGTAGGCTTTTTGCTTTTTCTCACTTCAACCAGCAGGGGTCAGTCTCCCCTATGCCTTTTTTACATTCACTTTCTTAGCTGCACATTTGCTTCTTTTCTTCTTTTTTTATGGCCTTTCTCCCTTGTGTTGTTTATGTGACGTCACAGTACGGGATATGCTCCTACAGTCCTATCAGCTTGAGTCCCTGCACGTCCCCAGGGCTCACCTGCAATGTACGCAGGGGTGCGCTACCTGCTGTCCAGCCCTTTGCGCAACGGTCCGCGGCCTGGAGGAAAGCTGCTTGTGCGACAGAGTGGGGCCAGCCAGTGTCTACCGGCCACACCACCCTGGGTATGCCCGATCTCGTCTGATCTCGGAAGCCAAGCAGGGTCGGGCTCGGACAGTACTGGGATGGTTGACCTCCTGGGAATACCGGGTGCTGTAGACAGGTTGCGATGTTTCTTTACACTTTCTCCTCTGGCCCAGCCTGGGAAGGCACTTTCCCGAATATCGGGGGGGGGGGGGAGATTTACGAAAACCTGTTTTGGGGGAAAAGTTGGCCCATTGCCCGTAAGCATCCAATGAGATGGCTTCTTCCAGTTTCAAAAAGGTAGCAAATAAAAAATGAAAAGAAGCAATGTGATCGGTTGCTACGGGCAACTGCTCCGCTTTTTCTCTGCGCAGGTTTTGACGAATCTCCCCCATTCAACTTGGGGCAAGCCAGAGCTGGAAGCCGCAGAGGCCTGTGTGCCGGTTTGCTGCTTGCTACTGTCAGCACACAATCCGTCCATCCAGCTCCGTGTCCCGGCCAGAAAAGCTCATTGCCCCTGCAGCCAGGCATGTGTAAATATAAGAGTTAAAAGCAGCCCAGCCAGGAAATGGCCAGGCTTTGAGCAGGCTGAGGCTGAAGGGGCCAGCCCGAGCAAGGGCTCCCTGTGCAAAGCAGTTTGTGTACGTAAGCCATAGAGCCAGTGAGCTGAAGCAGCCTTGGAGCTGGGCTGAGTGCGTGGAAAGGAGGGGGCAGGAAGCAGGCCCAGTGCTGAGCAGCAGGCAGGCAGGCTGCAGAGTTGAAGAGCTGCAAATGAGAGGCTCATCTCTGCCTACGGCCACACCACCCTGAACATGCCCGATCTCGTCTGATCTCGGAAGCTAAGCAGGGTCGGGCCTGGTTAGTACTTGGATGGGAGACCGCCTGGGAATACCAGGTGCTGTAGGCTTTTTGCTTTTTCTCACTTCAACCAGCAGGGGTCAGTCTCCCCTATGCCTTTTTTACATTCACTTTCTTAGCTGCACATTTGCTTCTTTTCTTCTTTTTTTATGGCCTTTCTCCCTTGTGTTGTTTATGTGACGTCACAGTACGGGATATGCTCCTACAGTCCTATCAGCTTGAGTCCCTGCACGTCCCCAGGGCTCACCTGCAATGTACGCAGGGGTGCGCTACCTGCTGTCCAGCCCTTTGCGCAACGGTCCGCGGCCTGGAGGAAAGCTGCTTGTGCGACAGAGTGGGGCCAGCCAGTGTCTACCGGCCACACCACCCTGGGTATGCCCGATCTCGTCTGATCTCGGAAGCCAAGCAGGGTCGGGCTCGGACAGTACTGGGATGGTTGACCTCCTGGGAATACCGGGTGCTGTAGACAGGTTGCGATGTTTCTTTACACTTTCTCCTCTGGCCCAGCCTGGGAAGGCACTTTCCCGAATATCGGGGGGGGGGGGGAGGAGATTTACGAAAACCTGTTTTGGGGGAAAAGTTGGCCCATTGCCCGTAAGCATCCAATGAGATGGCTTCTTCCAGTTTCAAAAAGGTAGCTAATAAAAAATGAAAAGAAGCAATGTGATCGGTTGCTACGGGCAACTGCTCCGCTTTTTCTCTGCGCAGGTTTTGACGAATCTCCCCCATTCAACTTGGGGCAAGCCAGAGCTGGAAGCCGCAGAGGCCTGTGTGCCGGTTTGCTGCTTGCTACTGTCAGCACACAATCCGTCCATCCAGCTCCGTGTCCCGGCCAGAAAAGCTCATTGCCCCTGCAGCCAGGCATGTGTAAATATAAGAGTTAAAAGCAGCCCAGCCAGGAAATGGCCAGGCTTTGAGCAGGCTGAGGCTGAAGGGGCCAGCCCGAGCAAGGGCTCCCTGTGCAAAGCAGTTTGTGTACGTAAGCCATAGAGCCAGTGAGCTGAAGCAGCCTTGGAGCTGGGCTGAGTGCGTGGAAAGGAGGGGGGCAGGAAGCAGGCCCAGTGCTGAGCAGCAGGCAGGCAAGCAGGCTGCAGAGTAGAAGAGCTGCAAATGAGAGGCTCGTCTCTGCCTACGGCCACACCACCCTGAACACGCCCGATCTCGTCTGATCTCGGAAGCTAAGCAGGGTCGGGCCTGGTTAGTACTTGGATGGGAGACCGCCTGGGAATACCAGGTGCTGTAGGCTTTTTGCTTTTTCTCACTTCAACCAGCAGGGGTCAGTCTCCCCTATGCCTTTTTTACATTCACTTTCTTAGCTGCACATTTGCTTCTTTTCTTCTTTTTTTATGGCCTTTCTCCCTTGTGTTGTTTATGTGACGTCACAGTACGGGATATGCTCCTACAGTCCTATCAGCTTGAGTCCCTGCACGTCCCCAGGGCTCACCTGCAATGTACGCAGGGGTGCGCTACCTGCTGTCCAGCCCTTTGCGCAACGGTCCGCGGCCTGGAGGAAAGCTGCTTGTGCGACAGAGTGGGGCCAGCCAGTGTCTACCGGCCACACCACCCTGGGTATGCCCGATCTCGTCTGATCTCGGAAGCCAAGCAGGGTCGGGCTCGGACAGTACTGGGATGGTTGACCTCCTGGGAATACCGGGTGCTGTAGACAGGTTGCGATGTTTCTTTACACTTTCTCCTCTGGCCCAGCCTGGGAAGGCACTTTCCCGAATATCCGGGGGGGGGGGGAGATTTACGAAAACCTGTTTTGGGGGAAAAGTTGGCCCATTGCCCGTAAGCATCCAATGAGATGGCTTCTTCCAGTTTCAAAAAGGTAGCTAATAAAAAATGAAAAAAAGCAATGTGATCGGTTGCTACGGGCAACTGCTCCGCTTTTTCTCTGCGCAGGTTTTGACGAATCTCCCCCATTCAACTTGGGGCAAGCCAGAGCTGGAAGCCGCAGAGGCCTGTGTGCCGGTTTGCTGCTTGCTACTGTCAGCACACAATCCGTCCATCCAGCTCCGTGTCCCGGCCAGAAAAGCTCATTGCCCCTGCAGCCAGGCATGTGTAAATATAAGAGTTAAAAGCAGCCCAGCCAGGAAATGGCCAGGCTTTGAGCAGGCTGAGGCTGAAGGGGCCAGCCCGAGCAAGGGCTCCCTGTGCAAAGCAGTTTGTGTACGTAAGCCATAGAGCCAGTGAGCTGAAGCAGCCTTGGAGCTGGGCTGAGTGCGTGGAAAGGAGGGGGGCAGGAAGCAGGCCCAGTGCTGAGCAGCAGGCAGGCAGGCAGGCTGCAGAGTAGAAGAGCTGCAAATGAGAGGCTCGTCTCTGCCTACGGCCACACCACCCTGAACACGCCCGATCTCGTCTGATCTCGGAAGCTAAGCAGGGTCGGGCCTGGTTAGTACTTGGATGGGAGACCGCCTGGGAATACCAGGTGCTGTAGGCTTTTTGCTTTTTCTCACTTCAACCAGCAGGGGTCAGTCTCCCCTATGCCTTTTTTACATTCACTTTCTTAGCTGCACATTTGCTTCTTTTCTTCTTTTTTTATGGCCTTTCTCCCTTGTGTTGTTTATGTGACGTCACAGTACGGGATATGCTCCTACAGTCCTATCAGCTTGAGTCCCTGCACGTCCCCAGGGCTCACCTGCAATGTACGCAGGGGTGCGCTACCTGCTGTCCAGCCCTTTGCGCAACGGTCCGCGGCCTGGAGGAAAGCTGCTTGTGCGACAGAGTGGGGCCAGCCAGTGTCTACCGGCCACACCACCCTGGGTATGCCCGATCTCGTCTGATCTCGGAAGCCAAGCAGGGTCGGGCTCGGACAGTACTGGGATGGTTGACCTCCTGGGAATACCGGGTGCTGTAGACAGGTTGCGATGTTTCTTTACACTTTCTCCTCTGGCCCAGCCTGGGAAGGCACTTTCCCGAATATCCGGGGGGGGGGGGGAGATTTACGAAAACCTGTTTTGGGGGAAAAGTTGGCCCATTGCCCGTAAGCATCCAATGAGATGGCTTCTTCCAGTTTCAAAAAGGTAGCTAATAAAAAAATGAAAAGAAGCAATGTGATCGGTTGCTACGGGCAACTGCTCCGCTTTTTCTCTGCGCAGGTTTTGACGAATCTCCCCCATTCAACTTGGGGCAAGCCAGAGCTGGAAGCCGCAGAGGCCTGTGTGCCGGTTTGCTGCTTGCTACTGTCAGCACACAATCCGTCCATCCAGCTCCATGTCCCGGCCAGAAAAGCTCATTGCCCCTGCAGCCAGGCATGTGTAAATATAAGAGTTAAAAGCAGCCCAGCCAGGAAATGGCCAGGCTTTGAGCAGGCTGAGGCTGAAGGGGCCAGCCCGAGCAAGGGCTCCCTGTGCAAAGCAGTTTGTGTACGTAAGCCATAGAGCCAGTGAGCTGAAGCAGCCTTGGAGCTGGGCTGAGTGCGTGGAAAGGAGGGGGGCAGGAAGCAGGCCCAGTGCTGAGCAGCAGGCAGGCAGGCAGGCTGCAGAGTAGAAGAGCTGCAAATGAGAGGCTCGTCTCTGCCTACGGCCACACCACCCTGAACACGCCCGATCTCGTCTGATCTCGGAAGCTAAGCAGGGTCGGGCCTGGTTAGTACTTGGATGGGAGACCGCCTGGGAATACCAGGTGCTGTAGGCTTTTTGCTTTTTCTCACTTCAACCAGCAGGGGTCAGTCTCCCCTATGCCTTTTTTACATTCACTTTCTTAGCTGCACATTTGCTTCTTTTCTTCTTTTTTTATGGCCTTTCTCCCTTGTGTTGTTTATGTGACGTCACAGTACGGGATATGCTCCTACAGTCCTATCAGCTTGAGTCCCTGCACGTCCCCAGGGCTCACCTGCAATGTACGCAGGGGTGCGCTACCTGCTGTCCAGCCCTTTGCGCAACGGTCCGCGGCCTGGAGGAAAGCTGCTTGTGCGACAGAGTGGGGCCAGCCAGTGTCTACCGGCCACACCACCCTGGGTATGCCCGATCTCGTCTGATCTCGGAAGCCAAGCAGGGTCGGGCTCGGACAGTACTGGGATGGTTGACCTCCTGGGAATACCGGGTGCTGTAGACAGGTTGCGATGTTTCTTTACACTTTCTCCTCTGGCCCAGCCTGGGAAGGCACTTTCCCGAATATCCGGGGGGGGGGGGGGGGGGGAGATTTACGAAAACCTGTTTTGGGGGAAAAGTTGGCCCATTGCCCGTAAGCATCCAATGAGATGGCTTCTTCCAGTTTCAAAAAGGTAGCTAATAAAAAATGAAAAGAAGCAATGTGATCGGTTGCTACGGGCAACTGCTCCGCTTTTTCTCTGCGCAGGTTTTGACGAATCTCCCCCATTCAACTTGGGGCAAGCCAGAGCTGGAAGCCGCAGAGGCCTGTGTGCCGGTTTGCTGCTTGCTACTGTCAGCACACAATCCGTCCATCCAGCTCCATGTCCCGGCCAGAAAAGCTCATTGCCCCTGCAGCCAGGCATGTGTAAATATAAGAGTTAAAAGCAGCCCAGCCAGGAAATGGCCAGGCTTTGAGCAGGCTGAGGCTGAAGGGGCCAGCCCGAGCAAGGGCTCCCTGTGCAAAGCACTTTGTGTACGTAAGCCATAGAGCCAGTGAGCTGAAGCAGCCTTGGAGCTGGGCTGAGTGCGTGGAAAGGAGGGGGGCAGGAAGCAGGCCCAGTGCTGAGCAGCAGGCAGGCAGGCTGCAGAGTAGAAGAGCTGCAAATGAGAGGCTCGTCTCTGCCTACGGCCACACCACCCTGAACACGCCCGATCTCGTCTGATCTCGGAAGCTAAGCAGGGTCGGGCCTGGTTAGTACTTGGATGGGAGACCGCCTGGGAATACCAGGTGCTGTAGGCTTTTTGCTTTTTCTCACTTCAACCAGCAGGGGTCAGTCTCCCCTATGCCTTTTTTACATTCACTTTCTTAGCTGCACATTTGCTTCTTTTCTTCTTTTTTTATGGCCTTTCTCCCTTGTGTTGTTTATGTGACGTCACAGTACGGGATATGCTCCTACAGTCCTATCAGCTTGAGTCCCTGCACGTCCCCAGGGCTCACCTGCAATGTACGCAGGGGTGCGCTACCTGCTGTCCAGCCCTTTGCGCAACGGTCCGCGGCCTGGAGGAAAGCTGCTTGTGCGACAGAGTGGGGCCAGCCAGTGTCTACCGGCCACACCACCCTGGGTATGCCCGATCTCGTCTGATCTCGGAAGCCAAGCGGGTCGGGCTCGGACAGTACTGGGATGGTTGACCTCCTGGGAATACCGGGTGCTGTAGACAGGTTGCGATGTTTCTTTACACTTTCTCCTCTGGCCCAGCCTGGGAAGGCACTTTCCCGAATATCCGGGGGGGGGGGGGGAGATTTACGAAAACCTGTTTTGGGGGAAAAGTTGGCCCATTGCCCGTAAGCATCCAATGAGATGGCTTCTTCCAGTTTCAAAAAGGTAGCTAATAAAAAATGAAAAGAAGCAATGTGATCGGTTGCTACGGGCAACTGCTCCGCTTTTTCTCTGCGCAGGTTTTGACGAATCTCCCCCATTCAACTTGGGGCAAGCCAGAGCTGGAAGCCGCAGAGGCCTGTGTGCCGGTTTGCTGCTTGCTACTGTCAGCACACAATCCGTCCATCCAGCTCCATGTCCCGGCCAGAAAAGCTCATTGCCCCTGCAGCCAGGCATGTGTAAATATAAGAGTTAAAAGCAGCCCAGCCAGGAAATGGCCAGGCTTTGAGCAGGCTGAGGCTGAAGGGGCCAGCCCGAGCAAGGGCTCCCTGTGCAAAGCACTTTGTGTACGTAAGCCATAGAGCCAGTGAGCTGAAGCAGCCTTGGAGCTGGGCTGAGTGCGTGGAAAGGAGGGGGGCAGGAAGCAGGCCCAGTGCTGAGCAGCAGGCAGGCAGGCTGCAGAGTAGAAGAGCTGCAAATGAGAGGCTCGTCTCTGCCTACGGCCACACCACCCTGAACACGCCCGATCTCGTCTGATCTCGGAAGCTAAGCAGGGTCGGGCCTGGTTAGTACTTGGATGGGAGACCGCCTGGGAATACCAGGTGCTGTAGGCTTTTTGCTTTTTCTCACTTCAACCAGCAGGGGTCAGTCTCCCCTATGCCTTTTTTACATTCACTTTCTTAGCTGCACATTTGCTTCTTTTCTTCTTTTTTTATGGCCTTTCTCCCTTGTGTTGTTTATGTGACGTCACAGTACGGGATATGCTCCTACAGTCCTATCAGCTTGAGTCCCTGCACGTCCCCAGGGCTCACCTGCAATGTACGCAGGGGTGCGCTACCTGCTGTCCAGCCCTTTGCGCAACGGTCCGCGGCCTGGAGGAAAGCTGCTTGTGCGACAGAGTGGGGCCAGCCAGTGTCTACCGGCCACACCACCCTGGGTATGCCCGATCTCGTCTGATCTCGGAAGCCAAGCAGGGTCGGGCTCGGACAGTACTGGGATGGTTGACCTCCTGGGAATACCGGGTGCTGTAGACAGGTTGCGATGTTTCTTTACACTTTCTCCTCTGGCCCAGCCTGGGAAGGCACTTTCCCGAATATCCGGGGGGGGGGGGGGGAGATTTACGAAAACCTGTTTTGGGGGAAAAGTTGGCCCATTGCCCGTAAGCATCCAATGAGATGGCTTCTTCCAGTTTCAAAAAGGTAGCTAATAAAAAATGAAAAGAAGCAATGTGATCGGTTGCTACGGGCAACTGCTCCGCTTTTTCTCTGCGCAGGTTTTGACGAATCTCCCCCATTCAACTTGGGGCAAGCCAGAGCTGGAAGCCGCAGAGGCCTGTGTGCCGGTTTGCTGCTTGCTACTGTCAGCACACAATCCGTCCATCCAGCTCCGTGTCCCGGCCAGAAAAGCTCATTGCCCCTGCAGCCAGGCATGTGTAAATATAAGAGTTAAAAGCAGCCCAGCCAGGAAATGGCCAGGCTTTGAGCAGGCTGAGGCTGAAGGGGCCAGCCCGAGCAAGGGCTCCCTGTGCAAAGCAGTTTGTGTACGTAAGCCATAGAGCCAGTGAGCTGAAGCAGCCTTGGAGCTGGGCTGAGTGCGTGGAAAGGAGGGGGGCAGGAAGCAGGCCCAGTGCTGAGCAGCAGGCAGGCAGGCAGGCTGCAGAGTAGAAGAGCTGCAAATGAGAGGCTCGTCTCTGCCTACGGCCACACCACCCTGAACACGCCCGATCTCGTCTGATCTCGGAAGCTAAGCAGGGTCGGGCCTGGTTAGTACTTGGATGGGAGACCGCCTGGGAATACCAGGTGCTGTAGGCTTTTTGCTTTTTCTCACTTCAACCAGCAGGGGTCAGTCTCCCCTATGCCTTTTTTACATTCACTTTCTTAGCTGCACATTTGCTTCTTTTCTTCTTTTTTTATGGCCTTTCTCCCTTGTGTTGTTTATGTGACGTCACAGTACGGGATATGCTCCTACAGTCCTATCAGCTTGAGTCCCTGCACGTCCCCAGGGCTCACCTGCAATGTACGCAGGGGTGCGCTACCTGCTGTCCAGCCCTTTGCGCAACGGTCCGCGGCCTGGAGGAAAGCTGCTTGTGCGACAGAGTGGGGCCAGCCAGTGTCTACCGGCCACACCACCCTGGGTATGCCCGATCTCGTCTGATCTCGGAAGCCAAGCAGGGTCGGGCTCGGACAGTACTGGGATGGTTGACCTCCTGGGAATACCGGGTGCTGTAGACAGGTTGCGATGTTTCTTTACACTTTCTCCTCTGGCCCAGCCTGGGAAGGCACTTTCCCGAATATCCGGGGGGGGGGGGGGGGGAGATTTACGAAAACCTGTTTTGGGGGAAAAGTTGGCCCATTGCCCGTAAGCATCCAATGAGATGGCTTCTTCCAGTTTCAAAAAGGTAGCTAATAAAAAAATGAAAAGAAGCAATGTGATCGGTTGCTACGGGCAACTGCTCCGCTTTTTCTCTGCGCAGGTTTTGACGAATCTCCCCCATTCAACTTGGGGCAAGCCAGAGCTGGAAGCCGCAGAGGCCTGTGTGCCGGTTTGCTGCTTGCTACTGTCAGCACACAATCCGTCCATCCAGCTCCATGTCCCGGCCAGAAAAGCTCATTGCCCCTGCAGCCAGGCATGTGTAAATATAAGAGTTAAAAGCAGCCCAGCCAGGAAATGGCCAGGCTTTGAGCAGGCTGAGGCTGAAGGGGCCAGCCCGAGCAAGGGCTCCCTGTGCAAAGCACTTTGTGTACGTAAGCCATAGAGCCAGTGAGCTGAAGCAGCCTTGGAGCTGGGCTGAGTGCGTGGAAAGGAGGGGGGCAGGAAGCAGGCCCAGTGCTGAGCAGCAGGCAGGCAGGCTGCAGAGTAGAAGAGCTGCAAATGAGAGGCTCATCTCTGCCTACGGCCACACCACCCTGAACACGCCCGATCTCGTCTGATCTCGGAAGCTAAGCAGGGTCGGGCCTGGTTAGTACTTGGATGGGAGACCGCCTGGGAATACCAGGTGCTGTAGGCTTTTTGCTTTTTCTCACTTCAACCAGCAGGGGTCAGTCTCCCCTATGCCTTTTTTACATTCACTTTCTTAGCTGCACATTTGCTTCTTTTCTTCTTTTTTTATGGCCTTTCTCCCTTGTGTTGTTTATGTGACGTCACAGTACGGGATATGCTCCTACAGTCCTATCAGCTTGAGTCCCTGCACGTCCCCAGGGCTCACCTGCAATGTACGCAGGGGTGCGCTACCTGCTGTCCAGCCCTTTGCGCAACGGTCCGCGGCCTGGAGGAAAGCTGCTTGTGCGACAGAGTGGGGCCAGCCAGTGTCTACCGGCCACACCACCCTGGGTATGCCCGATCTCGTCTGATCTCGGAAGCCAAGCAGGGTCGGGCTCGGACAGTACTGGGATGGTTGACCTCCTGGGAATACCGGGTGCTGTAGACAGGTTGCGATGTTTCTTTACACTTTCTCCTCTGGCCCAGCCTGGGAAGGCACTTTCCCGAATATCGGGGGGGGGGGGGGGGGGGGAGGAGATTTACGAAAACCTGTTTTGGGGGAAAAGTTGGCCCATTGCCCGTAAGCATCCAATGAGATGGCTTCTTCCAGTTTCAAAAAGGTAGCTAATAAAAAATGAAAAGAAGCAATGTGATCGGTTGCTACGGGCAACTGCTCCGCTTTTTCTCTGCGCAGGTTTTGACGAATCTCCCCCATTCAACTTGGGGCAAGCCAGAGCTGGAAGCCGCAGAGGCCTGTGTGCCGGTTTGCTGCTTGCTACTGTCAGCACACAATCCGTCCATCCAGCTCCGTGTCCCGGCCAGAAAAGCTCATTGCCCCTGCAGCCAGGCATGTGTAAATATAAGAGTTAAAAGCAGCCCAGCCAGGAAATGGCCAGGCTTTGAGCAGGCTGAGGCTGAAGGGGCCAGCCCGAGCAAGGGCTCCCTGTGCAAAGCAGTTTGTGTACGTAAGCCATAGAGCCAGTGAGCTGAAGCAGCCTTGGAGCTGGGCTGAGTGCGTGGAAAGGAGGGGGGCAGGAAGCAGGCCCAGTGCTGAGCAGCAGGCAGGCAGGCAGGCTGCAGAGTAGAAGAGCTGCAAATGAGAGGCTCGTCTCTGCCTACGGCCACACCACCCTGAACACGCCCGATCTCGTCTGATCTCGGAAGCTAAGCAGGGTCGGGCCTGGTTAGTACTTGGATGGGAGACCGCCTGGGAATACCAGGTGCTGTAGGCTTTTTGCTTTTTCTCACTTCAACCAGCAGGGGTCAGTCTCCCCTATGCCTTTTTTACATTCACTTTCTTAGCTGCACATTTGCTTCTTTTCTTCTTTTTTTATGGCCTTTCTCCCTTGTGTTGTTTATGTGACGTCACAGTACGGGATATGCTCCTACAGTCCTATCAGCTTGAGTCCCTGCACGTCCCCAGGGCTCACCTGCAATGTACGCAGGGGTGCGCTACCTGCTGTCCAGCCCTTTGCGCAACGGTCCGCGGCCTGGAGGAAAGCTGCTTGTGCGACAGAGTGGGGCCAGCCAGTGTCTACCGGCCACACCACCCTGGGTATGCCCGATCTCGTCTGATCTCGGAAGCCAAGCAGGGTCGGGCTCGGACAGTACTGGGATGGTTGACCTCCTGGGAATACCGGGTGCTGTAGACAGGTTGCGATGTTTCTTTACACTTTCTCCTCTGGCCCAGCCTGGGAAGGCACTTTCCCGAATATCGGGGGGGGGGGGGGGGGGGAGGAGATTTACGAAAACCTGTTTTGGGGGAAAAGTTGGCCCATTGCCCGTAAGCATCCAATGAGATGGCTTCTTCCAGTTTCAAAAAGGTAGCTAATAAAAAATGAAAAGAAGCAATGTGATCGGTTGCTACGGGCAACTGCTCCGCTTTTTCTCTGCGCAGGTTTTGACGAATCTCCCCCATTCAACTTGGGGCAAGCCAGAGCTGGAAGCCGCAGAGGCCTGTGTGCCGGTTTGCTGCTTGCTACTGTCAGCACACAATCCGTCCATCCAGCTCCGTGTCCCGGCCAGAAAAGCTCATTGCCCCTGCAGCCAGGCATGTGTAAATATAAGAGTTAAAAGCAGCCCAGCCAGGAAATGGCCAGGCTTTGAGCAGGCTGAGGCTGAAGGGGCCAGCCCGAGCAAGGGCTCCCTGTGCAAAGCAGTTTGTGTACGTAAGCCATAGAGCCAGTGAGCTGAAGCAGCCTTGGAGCTGGGCTGAGTGCGTGGAAAGGAGGGGGGCAGGAAGCAGGCCCAGTGCTGAGCAGCAGGCAGGCAGGCAGGCTGCAGAGTAGAAGAGCTGCAAATGAGAGGCTCGTCTCTGCCTACGGCCACACCACCCTGAACACGCCCGATCTCGTCTGATCTCGGAAGCTAAGCAGGGTCGGGCCTGGTTAGTACTTGGATGGGAGACCGCCTGGGAATACCAGGTGCTGTAGGCTTTTTGCTTTTTCTCACTTCAACCAGCAGGGGTCAGTCTCCCCTATGCCTTTTTTACATTCACTTTCTTAGCTGCACATTTGCTTCTTTTCTTCTTTTTTTATGGCCTTTCTCCCTTGTGTTGTTTATGTGACGTCACAGTACGGGATATGCTCCTACAGTCCTATCAGCTTGAGTCCCTGCACGTCCCCAGGGCTCACCTGCAATGTACGCAGGGGTGCGCTACCTGCTGTCCAGCCCTTTGCGCAACGGTCCGCGGCCTGGAGGAAAGCTGCTTGTGCGACAGAGTGGGGCCAGCCAGTGTCTACCGGCCACACCACCCTGGGTATGCCCGATCTCGTCTGATCTCGGAAGCCAAGCAGGGTCGGGCTCGGACAGTACTGGGATGGTTGACCTCCTGGGAATACCGGGTGCTGTAGACAGGTTGCGATGTTTCTTTACACTTTCTCCTCTGGCCCAGCCTGGGAAGGCACTTTCCCGAATATCCGGGGGGGGGGGGGAGATTTACGAAAACCTGTTTTGGGGGAAAAGTTGGCCCATTGCCCGTAAGCATCCAATGAGATGGCTTCTTCCAGTTTCAAAAAGGTAGCTAATAAAAAAATGAAAAGAAGCAATGTGATCGGTTGCTACGGGCAACTGCTCCGCTTTTTCTCTGCGCAGGTTTTGACGAATCTCCCCCATTCAACTTGGGGCAAGCCAGAGCTGGAAGCCGCAGAGGCCTGTGTGCCGGTTTGCTGCTTGCTACTGTCAGCACACAATCCGTCCATCCAGCTCCGTGTCCCGGCCAGAAAAGCTCATTGCCCCTGCAGCCAGGCATGTGTAAATATAAGAGTTAAAAGCAGCCCAGCCAGGAAATGGCCAGGCTTTGAGCAGGCTGAGGCTGAAGGGGCCAGCCCGAGCAAGGGCTCCCTGTGCAAAGCAGTTTGTGTACGTAAGCCATAGAGCCAGTGAGCTGAAGCAGCCTTGGAGCTGGGCTGAGTGCGTGGAAAGGAGGGGGGCAGGAAGCAGGCCCAGTGCTGAGCAGCAGGCAGGCAGGCAGGCTGCAGAGTAGAAGAGCTGCAAATGAGAGGCTCGTCTCTGCCTACGGCCACACCACCCTGAACACGCCCGATCTCGTCTGATCTCGGAAGCTAAGCAGGGTCGGGCCTGGTTAGTACTTGGATGGGAGACCGCCTGGGAATACCAGGTGCTGTAGGCTTTTTGCTTTTTCTCACTTCAACCAGCAGGGGTCAGTCTCCCCTATGCCTTTTTTACATTCACTTTCTTAGCTGCACATTTGCTTCTTTTCTTCTTTTTTTATGGCCTTTCTCCCTTGTGTTGTTTATGTGACGTCACAGTACGGGATATGCTCCTACAGTCCTATCAGCTTGAGTCCCTGCACGTCCCCAGGGCTCACCTGCAATGTACGCAGGGGTGCGCTACCTGCTGTCCAGCCCTTTGCGCAACGGTCCGCGGCCTGGAGGAAAGCTGCTTGTGCGACAGAGTGGGGCCAGCCAGTGTCTACCGGCCACACCACCCTGGGTATGCCCGATCTCGTCTGATCTCGGAAGCCAAGCAGGGTCGGGCTCGGACAGTACTGGGATGGTTGACCTCCTGGGAATACCGGGTGCTGTAGACAGGTTGCGATGTTTCTTTACACTTTCTCCTCTGGCCCAGCCTGGGAAGGCACTTTCCCGAATATCGGGGGGGGGGGGGGAGGAGATTTACGAAAACCTGTTTTGGGGGAAAAGTTGGCCCATTGCCCGTAAGCATCCAATGAGATGGCTTCTTCCAGTTTCAAAAAGGTAGCTAATAAAAAATGAAAAGAAGCAATGTGATCGGTTGCTACGGGCAACTGCTCCGCTTTTTCTCTGCGCAGGTTTTGACGAATCTCCCCCATTCAACTTGGGGCAAGCCAGAGCTGGAAGCCGCAGAGGCCTGTGTGCCGGTTTGCTGCTTGCTACTGTCAGCACACAATCCGTCCATCCAGCTCCGTGTCCCGGCCAGAAAAGCTCATTGCCCCTGCAGCCAGGCATGTGTAAATATAAGAGTTAAAAGCAGCCCAGCCAGGAAATGGCCAGGCTTTGAGCAGGCTGAGGCTGAAGGGGCCAGCCCGAGCAAGGGCTCCCTGTGCAAAGCAGTTTGTGTACGTAAGCCATAGAGCCAGTGAGCTGAAGCAGCCTTGGAGCTGGGCTGAGTGCGTGGAAAGGAGGGGGGCAGGAAGCAGGCCCAGTGCTGAGCAGCAGGCAGGCAGGCAGGCTGCAGAGTAGAAGAGCTGCAAATGAGAGGCTCGTCTCTGCCTACGGCCACACCACCCTGAACACGCCCGATCTCGTCTGATCTCGGAAGCTAAGCAGGGTCGGGCCTGGTTAGTACTTGGATGGGAGACCGCCTGGGAATACCAGGTGCTATAGGCTTTTTGCTTTTTCTCACTTCAACCAGCAGGGGTCAGTCTCCCCTATGCCTTTTTTACATTCACTTTCTTAGCTGCACATTTGCTTCTTTTCTTCTTTTTTTATGGCCTTTCTCCCTTGTGTTGTTTATGTGACGTCACAGTACGGGATATGCTCCTACAGTCCTATCAGCTTGAGTCCCTGCACGTCCCCAGGGCTCACCTGCAATGTACGCAGGGGTGCGCTACCTGCTGTCCAGCCCTTTGCGCAACGGTCCGCGGCCTGGAGGAAAGCTGCTTGTGCGACAGAGTGGGGCCAGCCAGTGTCTACCGGCCACACCACCCTGGGTATGCCCGATCTCGTCTGATCTCGGAAGCCAAGCAGGGTCGGGCTCGGACAGTACTGGGATGGTTGACCTCCTGGGAATACCGGGTGCTGTAGACAGGTTGCGATGTTTCTTTACACTTTCTCCTCTGGCCCAGCCTGGGAAGGCACTTTCCCGAATATCCGGGGGGGGGGGGAGATTTACGAAAACCTGTTTTGGGGGAAAAGTTGGCCCATTGCCCGTAAGCATCCAATGAGATGGCTTCTTCCAGTTTCAAAAAGGTAGCTAATAAAAAAATGAAAAGAAGCAATGTGATCGGTTGCTACGGGCAACTGCTCCGCTTTTTCTCTGCGCAGGTTTTGACGAATCTCCCCCATTCAACTTGGGGCAAGCCAGAGCTGGAAGCCGCAGAGGCCTGTGTGCCGGTTTGCTGCTTGCTACTGTCAGCACACAATCCGTCCATCCAGCTCCATGTCCCGGCCAGAAAAGCTCATTGCCCCTGCAGCCAGGCATGTGTAAATATAAGAGTTAAAAGCAGCCCAGCCAGGAAATGGCCAGGCTTTGAGCAGGCTGAGGCTGAAGGGGCCAGCCCGAGCAAGGGCTCCCTGTGCAAAGCACTTTGTGTACGTAAGCCATAGAGCCAGTGAGCTGAAGCAGCCTTGGAGCTGGGCTGAGTGCGTGGAAAGGAGGGGGGCAGGAAGCAGGCCCAGTGCTGAGCAGCAGGCAGGCAGGCTGCAGAGTAGAAGAGCTGCAAATGAGAGGCTCGTCTCTGCCTACGGCCACACCACCCTGAACACGCCCGATCTCGTCTGATCTCGGAAGCTAAGCAGGGTCGGGCCTGGTTAGTACTTGGATGGGAGACCGCCTGGGAATACCAGGTGCTGTAGGCTTTTTGCTTTTTCTCACTTCAACCAGCAGGGGTCAGTCTCCCCTATGCCTTTTTTACATTCACTTTCTTAGCTGCACATTTGCTTCTTTTCTTCTTTTTTTATGGCCTTTCTCCCTTGTGTTGTTTATGTGACGTCACAGTACGGGATATGCTCCTACAGTCCTATCAGCTTGAGTCCCTGCACGTCCCCAGGGCTCACCTGCAATGTACGCAGGGGTGCGCTACCTGCTGTCCAGCCCTTTGCGCAACGGTCCGCGGCCTGGAGGAAAGCTGCTTGTGCGACAGAGTGGGGCCAGCCAGTGTCTACCGGCCACACCACCCTGGGTATGCCCGATCTCGTCTGATCTCGGAAGCCAAGCAGGGTCGGGCTCGGACAGTACTGGGATGGTTGACCTCCTGGGAATACCGGGTGCTGTAGACAGGTTGCGATGTTTCTTTACACTTTCTCCTCTGGCCCAGCCTGGGAAGGCACTTTCCCGAATATCGGGGGGGGGGGGGGAGGAGATTTACGAAAACCTGTTTTGGGGGAAAAGTTGGCCCATTGCCCGTAAGCATCCAATGAGATGGCTTCTTCCAGTTTCAAAAAGGTAGCTAATAAAAAATGAAAAGAAGCAATGTGATCGGTTGCTACGGGCAACTGCTCCGCTTTTTCTCTGCGCAGGTTTTGACGAATCTCCCCCATTCAACTTGGGGCAAGCCAGAGCTGGAAGCCGCAGAGGCCTGTGTGCCGGTTTGCTGCTTGCTACTGTCAGCACACAATCCGTCCATCCAGCTCCGTGTCCCGGCCAGAAAAGCTCATTGCCCCTGCAGCCAGGCATGTGTAAATATAAGAGTTAAAAGCAGCCCAGCCAGGAAATGGCCAGGCTTTGAGCAGGCTGAGGCTGAAGGGGCCAGCCCGAGCAAGGGCTCCCTGTGCAAAGCAGTTTGTGTACGTAAGCCATAGAGCCAGTGAGCTGAAGCAGCCTTGGAGCTGGGCTGAGTGCGTGGAAAGGAGGGGGGCAGGAAGCAGGCCCAGTGCTGAGCAGCAGGCAGGCAGGCAGGCTGCAGAGTAGAAGAGCTGCAAATGAGAGGCTCGTCTCTGCCTACGGCCACACCACCCTGAACACGCCCGATCTCGTCTGATCTCGGAAGCTAAGCAGGGTCGGGCCTGGTTAGTACTTGGATGGGAGACCGCCTGGGAATACCAGGTGCTGTAGGCTTTTTGCTTTTTCTCACTTCAACCAGCAGGGGTCAGTCTCCCCTATGCCTTTTTTACATTCACTTTCTTAGCTGCACATTTGCTTCTTTTCTTCTTTTTTTATGGCCTTTCTCCCTTGTGTTGTTTATGTGACGTCACAGTACGGGATATGCTCCTACAGTCCTATCAGCTTGAGTCCCTGCACGTCCCCAGGGCTCACCTGCAATGTACGCAGGGGTGCGCTACCTGCTGTCCAGCCCTTTGCGCAACGGTCCGCGGCCTGGAGGAAAGCTGCTTGTGCGACAGAGTGGGGCCAGCCAGTGTCTACCGGCCACACCACCCTGGGTATGCCCGATCTCGTCTGATCTCGGAAGCCAAGCAGGGTCGGGCTCGGACAGTACTGGGATGGTTGACCTCCTGGGAATACCGGGTGCTGTAGACAGGTTGCGATGTTTCTTTACACTTTCTCCTCTGGCCCAGCCTGGGAAGGCACTTTCCCGAATATCCGGGGGGGGGGGAGATTTACGAAAACCTGTTTTGGGGGAAAAGTTGGCCCATTGCCCGTAAGCATCCAATGAGATGGCTTCTTCCAGTTTCAAAAAGGTAGCTAATAAAAAAATGAAAAGAAGCAATGTGATCGGTTGCTACGGGCAACTGCTCCGCTTTTTCTCTGCGCAGGTTTTGACGAATCTCCCCCATTCAACTTGGGGCAAGCCAGAGCTGGAAGCCGCAGAGGCCTGTGTGCCGGTTTGCTGCTTGCTACTGTCAGCACACAATCCGTCCATCCAGCTCCATGTCCCGGCCAGAAAAGCTCATTGCCCCTGCAGCCAGGCATGTGTAAATATAAGAGTTAAAAGCAGCCCAGCCAGGAAATGGCCAGGCTTTGAGCAGGCTGAGGCTGAAGGGGCCAGCCCGAGCAAGGGCTCCCTGTGCAAAGCACTTTGTGTACGTAAGCCATAGAGCCAGTGAGCTGAAGCAGCCTTGGAGCTGGGCTGAGTGCGTGGAAAGGAGGGGGGCAGGAAGCAGGCCCAGTGCTGAGCAGCAGGCAGGCAGGCAGGCTGCAGAGTAGAAGAGCTGCAAATGAGAGGCTCGTCTCTGCCTACGGCCACACCACCCTGAACACGCCCGATCTCGTCTGATCTCGGAAGCTAAGCAGGGTCGGGCCTGGTTAGTACTTGGATGGGAGACCGCCTGGGAATACCAGGTGCTGTAGGCTTTTTGCTTTTTCTCACTTCAACCAGCAGGGGTCAGTCTCCCCTATGCCTTTTTTACATTCACTTTCTTAGCTGCACATTTGCTTCTTTTCTTCTTTTTTTATGGCCTTTCTCCCTTGTGTTGTTTATGTGACGTCACAGTACGGGATATGCTCCTACAGTCCTATCAGCTTGAGTCCCTGCACGTCCCCAGGGCTCACCTGCAATGTACGCAGGGGTGCGCTACCTGCTGTCCAGCCCTTTGCGCAACGGTCCGCGGCCTGGAGGAAAGCTGCTTGTGCGACAGAGTGGGGCCAGCCAGTGTCTACCGGCCACACCACCCTGGGTATGCCCGATCTCGTCTGATCTCGGAAGCCAAGCAGGGTCGGGCTCGGACAGTACTGGGATGGTTGACCTCCTGGGAATACCGGGTGCTGTAGACAGGTTGCGATGTTTCTTTACACTTTCTCCTCTGGCCCAGCCTGGGAAGGCACTTTCCCGAATATCGGGGGGGGGGGGGGGGGGAGATTTACGAAAACCTGTTTTGGGGGAAAAGTTGGCCCATTGCCCGTAAGCATCCAATGAGATGGCTTCTTCCAGTTTCAAAAAGGTAGCAAATAAAAAATGAAAAGAAGCAATGTGATCGGTTGCTACGGGCAACTGCTCCGCTTTTTCTCTGCGCAGGTTTTGACGAATCTCCCCCATTCAACTTGGGGCAAGCCAGAGCTGGAAGCCGCAGAGGCCTGTGTGCCGGTTTGCTGCTTGCTACTGTCAGCACACAATCCGTCCATCCAGCTCCGTGTCCCGGCCAGAAAAGCTCATTGCCCCTGCAGCCAGGCATGTGTAAATATAAGAGTTAAAAGCAGCCCAGCCAGGAAAGCAGGCCCAGTGCTGAGCAGCAGGCAGGCAGGCTGCAGAGTAGAAGAGCTGCAAATGAGAGGCTCGTCTCTGCCTACGGCCACACCACCCTGAACACGCCCGATCTCGTCTGATCTCGGAAGCTAAGCAGGGTCGGGCCTGGTTAGTACTTGGATGGGAGACCGCCTGGGAATACCAGGTGCTGTAGGCTTTTTGCTTTTTCTCACTTCAACCAGCAGGGGTCAGTCTCCCCTATGCCTTTTTTACATTCACTTTCTTAGCTGCACATTTGCTTCTTTTCTTCTTTTTTTATGGCCTTTCTCCCTTGTGTTGTTTATGTGACGTCACAGTACGGGATATGCTCCTACAGTCCTATCAGCTTGAGTCCCTGCACGTCCCCAGGGCTCACCTGCAATGTACGCAGGGGTGCGCTACCTGCTGTCCAGCCCTTTGCGCAACGGTCCGCGGCCTGGAGGAAAGCTGCTTGTGCGACAGAGTGGGGCCAGCCAGTGTCTACCGGCCACACCACCCTGGGTATGCCCGATCTCGTCTGATCTCGGAAGCCAAGCAGGGTCGGGCTCGGACAGTACTGGGATGGTTGACCTCCTGGGAATACCGGGTGCTGTAGACAGGTTGCGATGTTTCTTTACACTTTCTCCTCTGGCCCAGCCTGGGAAGGCACTTTCCCGAATATCCGGGGGGGGTGGGGGAGATTTACGAAAACCTGTTTTGGGGGAAAAGTTGGCCCATTGCCCGTAAGCATCCAATGAGATGGCTTCTTCCAGTTTCAAAAAGGTAGCTAATAAAAAATGAAAAGAAGCAATGTGATCGGTTGCTACGGGCAACTGCTCCGCTTTTTCTCTGCGCAGGTTTTGACGAATCTCCCCCATTCAACTTGGGGCAAGCCAGAGCTGGAAGCCGCAGAGGCCTGTGTGCCGGTTTGCTGCTTGCTACTGTCAGCACACAATCCGTCCATCCAGCTCCGTGTCCCGGCCAGAAAAGCTCATTGCCCCTGCAGCCAGGCATGTGTAAATATAAGAGTTAAAAGCAGCCCAGCCAGGAAATGGCCAGGCTTTGAGCAGGCTGAGGCTGAAGGGGCCAGCCCGAGCAAGGGCTCCCTGTGCAAAGCAGTTTGTGTACGTAAGCCATAGAGCCAGTGAGCTGAAGCAGCCTTGGAGCTGGGCTGAGTGCGTGGAAAGGAGGGGGGCAGGAAGCAGGCCCAGTGCTGAGCAGCAGGCAGGCAGGCAGGCTGCAGAGTAGAAGAGCTGCAAATGAGAGGCTCATCTCTGCCTACGGCCACACCACCCTGAACACGCCCGATCTCGTCTGATCTCGGAAGCTAAGCAGGGTCGGGCCTGGTTAGTACTTGGATGGGAGACCGCCTGGGAATACCAGGTGCTGTAGGCTTTTTGCTTTTTCTCACTTCAACCAGCAGGGGTCAGTCTCCCCTATGCCTTTTTTACATTCACTTTCTTAGCTGCACATTTGCTTCTTTTCTTCTTTTTTTATGGCCTTTCTCCCTTGTGTTGTTTATGTGACGTCACAGTACGGGATATGCTCCTACAGTCCTATCAGCTTGAGTCCCTGCACGTCCCCAGGGCTCACCTGCAATGTACGCAGGGGTGCGCTACCTGCTGTCCAGCCCTTTGCGCAACGGTCCGCGGCCTGGAGGAAAGCTGCTTGTGCGACAGAGTGGGGCCAGCCAGTGTCTACCGGCCACACCACCCTGGGTATGCCCGATCTCGTCTGATCTCGGAAGCCAAGCAGGGTCGGGCTCGGACAGTACTGGGATGGTTGACCTCCTGGGAATACCGGGTGCTGTAGACAGGTTGCGATGTTTCTTTACACTTTCTCCTCTGGCCCAGCCTGGGAAGGCACTTTCCCGAATATCGGGGGGGGGGGGGGGAGATTTACGAAAACCTGTTTTGGGGGAAAAGTTGGCCCATTGCCCGTAAGCATCCAATGAGATGGCTTCTTCCAGTTTCAAAAAGGTAGCTAATAAAAAATGAAAAGAAGCAATGTGATCGGTTGCTACGGGCAACTGCTCCGCTTTTTCTCTGCGCAGGTTTTGACGAATCTCCCCCATTCAACTTGGGGCAAGCCAGAGCTGGAAGCCGCAGAGGCCTGTGTGCCGGTTTGCTGCTTGCTACTGTCAGCACACAATCCGTCCATCCAGCTCCATGTCCCGGCCAGAAAAGCTCATTGCCCCTGCAGCCAGGCATGTGTAAATATAAGAGTTAAAAGCAGCCCAGCCAGGAAATGGCCAGGCTTTGAGCAGGCTGAGGCTGAAGGGGCCAGCCCGAGCAAGGGCTCCCTGTGCAAAGCACTTTGTGTACGTAAGCCATAGAGCCAGTGAGCTGAAGCAGCCTTGGAGCTGGGCTGAGTGCGTGGAAAGGAGGGGGGCAGGAAGCAGGCCCAGTGCTGAGCAGCAGGCAGGCAGGCAGGCTGCAGAGTAGAAGAGCTGCAAATGAGAGGCTCGTCTCTGCCTACGGCCACACCACCCTGAACACGCCCGATCTCGTCTGATCTCGGAAGCTAAGCAGGGTCGGGCCTGGTTAGTACTTGGATGGGAGACCGCCTGGGAATACCAGGTGCTGTAGGCTTTTTGCTTTTTCTCACTTCAACCAGCAGGGGTCAGTCTCCCCTATGCCTTTTTTACATTCACTTTCTTAGCTGCACATTTGCTTCTTTTCTTCTTTTTTTATGGCCTTTCTCCCTTGTGTTGTTTATGTGACGTCACAGTACGGGATATGCTCCTACAGTCCTATCAGCTTGAGTCCCTGCACGTCCCCAGGGCTCACCTGCAATGTACGCAGGGGTGCGCTACCTGCTGTCCAGCCCTTTGCGCAACGGTCCGCGGCCTGGAGGAAAGCTGCTTGTGCGACAGAGTGGGGCCAGCCAGTGTCTACCGGCCACACCACCCTGGGTATGCCCGATCTCGTCTGATCTCGGAAGCCAAGCAGGGTCGGGCTCGGACAGTACTGGGATGGTTGACCTCCTGGGAATACCGGGTGCTGTAGACAGGTTGCGATGTTTCTTTACACTTTCTCCTCTGGCCCAGCCTGGGAAGGCACTTTCCCGAATATCCGGGGGGGGTGGGGGAGATTTACGAAAACCTGTTTTGGGGGAAAAGTTGGCCCATTGCCCGTAAGCATCCAATGAGATGGCTTCTTCCAGTTTCAAAAAGGTAGCTAATAAAAAATGAAAAGAAGCAATGTGATCGGTTGCTACGGGCAACTGCTCCGCTTTTTCTCTGCGCAGGTTTTGACGAATCTCCCCCATTCAACTTGGGGCAAGCCAGAGCTGGAAGCCGCAGAGGCCTGTGTGCCGGTTTGCTGCTTGCTACTGTCAGCACACAATCCGTCCATCCAGCTCCGTGTCCCGGCCAGAAAAGCTCATTGCCCCTGCAGCCAGGCATGTGTAAATATAAGAGTTAAAAGCAGCCCAGCCAGGAAATGGCCAGGCTTTGAGCAGGCTGAGGCTGAAGGGGCCAGCCCGAGCAAGGGCTCCCTGTGCAAAGCAGTTTGTGTACGTAAGCCATAGAGCCAGTGAGCTGAAGCAGCCTTGGAGCTGGGCTGAGTGCGTGGAAAGGAGGGGGGCAGGAAGCAGGCCCAGTGCTGAGCAGCAGGCAGGCAGGCAGGCTGCAGAGTAGAAGAGCTGCAAATGAGAGGCTCATCTCTGCCTACGGCCACACCACCCTGAACACGCCCGATCTCGTCTGATCTCGGAAGCTAAGCAGGGTCGGGCCTGGTTAGTACTTGGATGGGAGACCGCCTGGGAATACCAGGTGCTGTAGGCTTTTTGCTTTTTCTCACTTCAACCAGCAGGGGTCAGTCTCCCCTATGCCTTTTTTACATTCACTTTCTTAGCTGCACATTTGCTTCTTTTCTTCTTTTTTTATGGCCTTTCTCCCTTGTGTTGTTTATGTGACGTCACAGTACGGGATATGCTCCTACAGTCCTATCAGCTTGAGTCCCTGCACGTCCCCAGGGCTCACCTGCAATGTACGCAGGGGTGCGCTACCTGCTGTCCAGCCCTTTGCGCAACGGTCCGCGGCCTGGAGGAAAGCTGCTTGTGCGACAGAGTGGGGCCAGCCAGTGTCTACCGGCCACACCACCCTGGGTATGCCCGATCTCGTCTGATCTCGGAAGCCAAGCAGGGTCGGGCTCGGACAGTACTGGGATGGTTGACCTCCTGGGAATACCGGGTGCTGTAGACAGGTTGCGATGTTTCTTTACACTTTCTCCTCTGGCCCAGCCTGGGAAGGCACTTTCCCGAATATCGGGGGGGGGGGGGGGAGATTTACGAAAACCTGTTTTGGGGGAAAAGTTGGCCCATTGCCCGTAAGCATCCAATGAGATGGCTTCTTCCAGTTTCAAAAAGGTAGCTAATAAAAAATGAAAAGAAGCAATGTGATCGGTTGCTACGGGCAACTGCTCCGCTTTTTCTCTGCGCAGGTTTTGACGAATCTCCCCCATTCAACTTGGGGCAAGCCAGAGCTGGAAGCCGCAGAGGCCTGTGTGCCGGTTTGCTGCTTGCTACTGTCAGCACACAATCCGTCCATCCAGCTCCATGTCCCGGCCAGAAAAGCTCATTGCCCCTGCAGCCAGGCATGTGTAAATATAAGAGTTAAAAGCAGCCCAGCCAGGAAATGGCCAGGCTTTGAGCAGGCTGAGGCTGAAGGGGCCAGCCCGAGCAAGGGCTCCCTGTGCAAAGCACTTTGTGTACGTAAGCCATAGAGCCAGTGAGCTGAAGCAGCCTTGGAGCTGGGCTGAGTGCGTGGAAAGGAGGGGGGCAGGAAGCAGGCCCAGTGCTGAGCAGCAGGCAGGCAGGCAGGCTGCAGAGTAGAAGAGCTGCAAATGAGAGGCTCGTCTCTGCCTACGGCCACACCACCCTGAACACGCCCGATCTCGTCTGATCTCGGAAGCTAAGCAGGGTCGGGCCTGGTTAGTACTTGGATGGGAGACCGCCTGGGAATACCAGGTGCTGTAGGCTTTTTGCTTTTTCTCACTTCAACCAGCAGGGGTCAGTCTCCCCTATGCCTTTTTTACATTCACTTTCTTAGCTGCACATTTGCTTCTTTTCTTCTTTTTTTATGGCCTTTCTCCCTTGTGTTGTTTATGTGACGTCACAGTACGGGATATGCTCCTACAGTCCTATCAGCTTGAGTCCCTGCACGTCCCCAGGGCTCACCTGCAATGTACGCAGGGGTGCGCTACCTGCTGTCCAGCCCTTTGCGCAACGGTCCGCGGCCTGGAGGAAAGCTGCTTGTGCGACAGAGTGGGGCCAGCCAGTGTCTACCGGCCACACCACCCTGGGTATGCCCGATCTCGTCTGATCTCGGAAGCCAAGCAGGGTCGGGCTCGGACAGTACTGGGATGGTTGACCTCCTGGGAATACCGGGTGCTGTAGACAGGTTGCGATGTTTCTTTACACTTTCTCCTCTGGCCCAGCCTGGGAAGGCACTTTCCCGAATATCGGGGGGGGGGGGGGGAGATTTACGAAAACCTGTTTTGGGGGAAAAGTTGGCCCATTGCCCGTAAGCATCCAATGAGATGGCTTCTTCCAGTTTCAAAAAGGTAGCTAATAAAAAATGAAAAGAAGCAATGTGATCGGTTGCTACGGGCAACTGCTCCGCTTTTTCTCTGCGCAGGTTTTGACGAATCTCCCCCATTCAACTTGGGGCAAGCCAGAGCTGGAAGCCGCAGAGGCCTGTGTGCCGGTTTGCTGCTTGCTACTGTCAGCACACAATCCGTCCATCCAGCTCCGTGTCCCGGCCAGAAAAGCTCATTGCCCCTGCAGCCAGGCATGTGTAAATATAAGAGTTAAAAGCAGCCCAGCCAGGAAATGGCCAGGCTTTGAGCAGGCTGAGGCTGAAGGGGCCAGCCCGAGCAAGGGCTCCCTGTGCAAAGCACTTTGTGTACGTAAGCCATAGAGCCAGTGAGCTGAAGCAGCCTTGGAGCTGGGCTGAGTGCGTGGAAAGGAGGGGGGCCCGATCTCGTCTGATCTCGGAAGCCAAGCAGGGTCGGGCTCGGACAGTACTGGGATGGTTGACCTCCTGGGAATACCGGGTGCTGTAGACAGGTTGCGATGTTTCTTTACACTTTCTCCTCTGGCCCAGCCTGGGAAGGCACTTTCCCGAATATCCGGGGGGGGTGGGGGAGATTTACGAAAACCTGTTTTGGGGGAAAAGTTGGCCCATTGCCCGTAAGCATCCAATGAGATGGCTTCTTCCAGTTTCAAAAAGGTAGCTAATAAAAAATGAAAAGAAGCAATGTGATCGGTTGCTACGGGCAACTGCTCCGCTTTTTCTCTGCGCAGGTTTTGACGAATCTCCCCCATTCAACTTGGGGCAAGCCAGAGCTGGAAGCCGCAGAGGCCTGTGTGCCGGTTTGCTGCTTGCTACTGTCAGCACACAATCCGTCCATCCAGCTCCGTGTCCCGGCCAGAAAAGCTCATTGCCCCTGCAGCCAGGCATGTGTAAATATAAGAGTTAAAAGCAGCCCAGCCAGGAAATGGCCAGGCTTTGAGCAGGCTGAGGCTGAAGGGGCCAGCCCGAGCAAGGGCTCCCTGTGCAAAGCAGTTTGTGTACGTAAGCCATAGAGCCAGTGAGCTGAAGCAGCCTTGGAGCTGGGCTGAGTGCGTGGAAAGGAGGGGGGCAGGAAGCAGGCCCAGTGCTGAGCAGCAGGCAGGCAGGCAGGCTGCAGAGTAGAAGAGCTGCAAATGAGAGGCTCATCTCTGCCTACGGCCACACCACCCTGAACACGCCCGATCTCGTCTGATCTCGGAAGCTAAGCAGGGTCGGGCCTGGTTAGTACTTGGATGGGAGACCGCCTGGGAATACCAGGTGCTGTAGGCTTTTTGCTTTTTCTCACTTCAACCAGCAGGGGTCAGTCTCCCCTATGCCTTTTTTACATTCACTTTCTTAGCTGCACATTTGCTTCTTTTCTTCTTTTTTTATGGCCTTTCTCCCTTGTGTTGTTTATGTGACGTCACAGTACGGGATATGCTCCTACAGTCCTATCAGCTTGAGTCCCTGCACGTCCCCAGGGCTCACCTGCAATGTACGCAGGGGTGCGCTACCTGCTGTCCAGCCCTTTGCGCAACGGTCCGCGGCCTGGAGGAAAGCTGCTTGTGCGACAGAGTGGGGCCAGCCAGTGTCTACCGGCCACACCACCCTGGGTATGCCCGATCTCGTCTGATCTCGGAAGCCAAGCAGGGTCGGGCTCGGACAGTACTGGGATGGTTGACCTCCTGGGAATACCGGGTGCTGTAGACAGGTTGCGATGTTTCTTTACACTTTCTCCTCTGGCCCAGCCTGGGAAGGCACTTTCCCGAATATCGGGGGGGGGGGGGGGGAGATTTACGAAAACCTGTTTTGGGGGAAAAGTTGGCCCATTGCCCGTAAGCATCCAATGAGATGGCTTCTTCCAGTTTCAAAAAGGTAGCTAATAAAAAATGAAAAGAAGCAATGTGATCGGTTGCTACGGGCAACTGCTCCGCTTTTTCTCTGCGCAGGTTTTGACGAATCTCCCCCATTCAACTTGGGGCAAGCCAGAGCTGGAAGCCGCAGAGGCCTGTGTGCCGGTTTGCTGCTTGCTACTGTCAGCACACAATCCGTCCATCCAGCTCCATGTCCCGGCCAGAAAAGCTCATTGCCCCTGCAGCCAGGCATGTGTAAATATAAGAGTTAAAAGCAGCCCAGCCAGGAAATGGCCAGGCTTTGAGCAGGCTGAGGCTGAAGGGGCCAGCCCGAGCAAGGGCTCCCTGTGCAAAGCACTTTGTGTACGTAAGCCATAGAGCCAGTGAGCTGAAGCAGCCTTGGAGCTGGGCTGAGTGCGTGGAAAGGAGGGGGGCAGGAAGCAGGCCCAGTGCTGAGCAGCAGGCAGGCAGGCAGGCTGCAGAGTAGAAGAGCTGCAAATGAGAGGCTCGTCTCTGCCTACGGCCACACCACCCTGAACACGCCCGATCTCGTCTGATCTCGGAAGCTAAGCAGGGTCGGGCCTGGTTAGTACTTGGATGGGAGACCGCCTGGGAATACCAGGTGCTGTAGGCTTTTTGCTTTTTCTCACTTCAACCAGCAGGGGTCAGTCTCCCCTATGCCTTTTTTACATTCACTTTCTTAGCTGCACATTTGCTTCTTTTCTTCTTTTTTTATGGCCTTTCTCCCTTGTGTTGTTTATGTGACGTCACAGTACGGGATATGCTCCTACAGTCCTATCAGCTTGAGTCCCTGCACGTCCCCAGGGCTCACCTGCAATGTACGCAGGGGTGCGCTACCTGCTGTCCAGCCCTTTGCGCAACGGTCCGCGGCCTGGAGGAAAGCTGCTTGTGCGACAGAGTGGGGCCAGCCAGTGTCTACCGGCCACACCACCCTGGGTATGCCCGATCTCGTCTGATCTCGGAAGCCAAGCAGGGTCGGGCTCGGACAGTACTGGGATGGTTGACCTCCTGGGAATACCGGGTGCTGTAGACAGGTTGCGATGTTTCTTTACACTTTCTCCTCTGGCCCAGCCTGGGAAGGCACTTTCCCGAATATCCGGGGGGGGGGGGGGAGATTTACGAAAACCTGTTTTGGGGGAAAAGTTGGCCCATTGCCCGTAAGCATCCAATGAGATGGCTTCTTCCAGTTTCAAAAAGGTAGCTAATAAAAAAATGAAAAGAAGCAATGTGATCGGTTGCTACGGGCAACTGCTCCGCTTTTTCTCTGCGCAGGTTTTGACGAATCTCCCCCATTCAACTTGGGGCAAGCCAGAGCTGGAAGCCGCAGAGGCCTGTGTGCCGGTTTGCTGCTTGCTACTGTCAGCACACAATCCGTCCATCCAGCTCCGTGTCCCGGCCAGAAAAGCTCATTGCCCCTGCAGCCAGGCATGTGTAAATATAAGAGTTAAAAGCAGCCCAGCCAGGAAATGGCCAGGCTTTGAGCAGGCTGAGGCTGAAGGGGCCAGCCCGAGCAAGGGCTCCCTGTGCAAAGCAGTTTGTGTACGTAAGCCATAGAGCCAGTGAGCTGAAGCAGCCTTGGAGCTGGGCTGAGTGCGTGGAAAGGAGGGGGGCAGGAAGCAGGCCCAGTGCTGAGCAGCAGGCAGGCAGGCAGGCTGCAGAGTAGAAGAGCTGCAAATGAGAGGCTCGTCTCTGCCTACGGCCACACCACCCTGAACACGCCCGATCTCGTCTGATCTCGGAAGCTAAGCAGGGTCGGGCCTGGTTAGTACTTGGATGGGAGACCGCCTGGGAATACCAGGTGCTGTAGGCTTTTTGCTTTTTCTCACTTCAACCAGCAGGGGTCAGTCTCCCCTATGCCTTTTTTACATTCACTTTCTTAGCTGCACATTTGCTTCTTTTCTTCTTTTTTTATGGCCTTTCTCCCTTGTGTTGTTTATGTGACGTCACAGTACGGGATATGCTCCTACAGTCCTATCAGCTTGAGTCCCTGCACGTCCCCAGGGCTCACCTGCAATGTACGCAGGGGTGCGCTACCTGCTGTCCAGCCCTTTGCGCAACGGTCCGCGGCCTGGAGGAAAGCTGCTTGTGCGACAGAGTGGGGCCAGCCAGTGTCTACCGGCCACACCACCCTGGGTATGCCCGATCTCGTCTGATCTCGGAAGCCAAGCAGGGTCGGGCTCGGACAGTACTGGGATGGTTGACCTCCTGGGAATACCGGGTGCTGTAGACAGGTTGCGATGTTTCTTTACACTTTCTCCTCTGGCCCAGCCTGGGAAGGCACTTTCCCGAATATCGGGGGGGGGGGGGGGGGAGATTTACGAAAACCTGTTTTGGGGGAAAAGTTGGCCCATTGCCCGTAAGCATCCAATGAGATGGCTTCTTCCAGTTTCAAAAAGGTAGCAAATAAAAAATGAAAAGAAGCAATGTGATCGGTTGCTACGGGCAACTGCTCCGCTTTTTCTCTGCGCAGGTTTTGACGAATCTCCCCCATTCAACTTGGGGCAAGCCAGAGCTGGAAGCCGCAGAGGCCTGTGTGCCGGTTTGCTGCTTGCTACTGTCAGCACACAATCCGTCCATCCAGCTCCGTGTCCCGGCCAGAAAAGCTCATTGCCCCTGCAGCCAGGCATGTGTAAATATAAGAGTTAAAAGCAGCCCAGCCAGGAAAGCAGGCCCAGTGCTGAGCAGCAGGCAGGCAGGCTGCAGAGTAGAAGAGCTGCAAATGAGAGGCTCGTCTCTGCCTACGGCCACACCACCCTGAACACGCCCGATCTCGTCTGATCTCGGAAGCTAAGCAGGGTCGTGCCTGGTTAGTACTTGGATGGGAGACCGCCTGGGAATACCAGGTGCTGTAGGCTTTTTGCTTTTTCTCACTTCAACCAGCAGGGGTCAGTCTCCCCTATGCCTTTTTTACATTCACTTTCTTAGCTGCACATTTGCTTCTTTTCTTCTTTTTTTATGGCCTTTCTCCCTTGTGTTGTTTATGTGACGTCACAGTACGGGATATGCTCCTACAGTCCTATCAGCTTGAGTCCCTGCACGTCCCCAGGGCTCACCTGCAATGTACGCAGGGGTGCGCTACCTGCTGTCCAGCCCTTTGCGCAACGGTCCGCGGCCTGGAGGAAAGCTGCTTGTGCGACAGAGTGGGGCCAGCCAGTGTCTACCGGCCACACCACCCTGGGTATGCCCGATCTCGTCTGATCTCGGAAGCCAAGCAGGGTCGGGCTCGGACAGTACTGGGATGGTTGACCTCCTGGGAATACCGGGTGCTGTAGACAGGTTGCGATGTTTCTTTACACTTTCTCCTCTGGCCCAGCCTGGGAAGGCACTTTCCCGAATATCGGGGGGGGGGGGAGATTTACGAAAACCTGTTTTGGGGGAAAAGTTGGCCCATTGCCCGTAAGCATCCAATGAGATGGCTTCTTCCAGTTTCAAAAAGGTAGCAAATAAAAAATGAAAAGAAGCAATGTGATCGGTTGCTACGGGCAACTGCTCCGCTTTTTCTCTGCGCAGGTTTTGACGAATCTCCCCCATTCAACTTGGGGCAAGCCAGAGCTGGAAGCCGCAGAGGCCTGTGTGCCGGTTTGCTGCTTGCTACTGTCAGCACACAATCCGTCCATCCAGCTCCGTGTCCCGGCCAGAAAAGCTCATTGCCCCTGCAGCCAGGCATGTGTAAATATAAGAGTTAAAAGCAGCCCAGCCAGGAAATGGCCAGGCTTTGAGCAGGCTGAGGCTGAAGGGGCCAGCCCGAGCAAGGGCTCCCTGTGCAAAGCAGTTTGTGTACGTAAGCCATAGAGCCAGTGAGCTGAAGCAGCCTTGGAGCTGGGCTGAGTGCGTGGAAAGGAGGGGGGCAGGAAGCAGGCCCAGTGCTGAGCAGCAGGCAGGCAGGCTGCAGAGTAGAAGAGCTGCAAATGAGAGGCTCGTCTCTGCCTACGGCCACACCACCCTGAACACACCCGATCTCGTCTGATCTCGGAAGCTAAGCAGGGTCGGGCCTGGTTAGTACTTGGATGGGAGACCGCCTGGGAATACCAGGTGCTGTAGGCTTTTTGCTTTTTCTCACTTCAACCAGCAGGGGTCAGTCTCCCCTATGCCTTTTTTACATTCACTTTCTTAGCTGCACATTTGCTTCTTTTCTTCTTTTTTTATGGCCTTTCTCCCTTGTGTTGTTTATGTGACGTCACAGTACGGGATATGCTCCTACAGTCCTATCAGCTTGAGTCCCTGCACGTCCCCAGGGCTCACCTGCAATGTACGCAGGGGTGCGCTACCTGCTGTCCAGCCCTTTGCGCAACGGTCCGCGGCCTGGAGGAAAGCTGCTTGTGCGACAGAGTGGGGCCAGCCAGTGTCTACCGGCCACACCACCCTGGGTATGCCCGATCTCGTCTGATCTCGGAAGCCAAGCAGGGTCGGGCTCGGACAGTACTGGGATGGTTGACCTCCTGGGAATACCGGGTGCTGTAGACAGGTTGCGATGTTTCTTTACACTTTCTCCTCTGGCCCAGCCTGGGAAGGCACTTTCCCGAATATCCGGGGGGGGGGGGGGAGATTTACGAAAACCTGTTTTGGGGGAAAAGTTGGCCCATTGCCCGTAAGCATCCAATGAGATGGCTTCTTCCAGTTTCAAAAAGGTAGCTAATAAAAAATGAAAAGAAGCAATGTGATCGGTTGCTACGGGCAACTGCTCCGCTTTTTCTCTGCGCAGGTTTTGACGAATCTCCCCCATTCAACTTGGGGCAAGCCAGAGCTGGAAGCCGCAGAGGCCTGTGTGCCGGTTTGCTGCTTGCTACTGTCAGCACACAATCCGTCCATCCAGCTCCATGTCCCGGCCAGAAAAGCTCATTGCCCCTGCAGCCAGGCATGTGTAAATATAAGAGTTAAAAGCAGCCCAGCCAGGAAATGGCCAGGCTTTGAGCAGGCTGAGGCTGAAGGGGCCAGCCCGAGCAAGGGCTCCCTGTGCAAAGCAGTTTGTGTACGTAAGCCATAGAGCCAGTGAGCTGAAGCAGCCTTGGAGCTGGGCTGAGTGCGTGGAAAGGAGGGGGGCAGGAAGCAGGCCCAGTGCTGAGCAGCAGGCAGGCAGGCTGCAGAGTAGAAGAGCTGCAAATGAGAGGCTCGTCTCTGCCTACGGCCACACCACCCTGAACACGCCCGATCTCGTCTGATCTCGGAAGCTAAGCAGGGTCGTGCCTGGTTAGTACTTGGATGGGAGACCGCCTGGGAATACCAGGTGCTGTAGGCTTTTTGCTTTTTCTCACTTCAACCAGCAGGGGTCAGTCTCCCCTATGCCTTTTTTACATTCACTTTCTTAGCTGCACATTTGCTTCTTTTCTTCTTTTTTTATGGCCTTTCTCCCTTGTGTTGTTTATGTGACGTCACAGTACGGGATATGCTCCTACAGTCCTATCAGCTTGAGTCCCTGCACGTCCCCAGGGCTCACCTGCAATGTACGCAGGGGTGCGCTACCTGCTGTCCAGCCCTTTGCGCAACGGTCCGCGGCCTGGAGGAAAGCTGCTTGTGCGACAGAGTGGGGCCAGCCAGTGTCTACCGGCCACACCACCCTGGGTATGCCCGATCTCGTCTGATCTCGGAAGCCAAGCAGGGTCGGGCTCGGACAGTACTGGGATGGTTGACCTCCTGGGAATACCGGGTGCTGTAGACAGGTTGCGATGTTTCTTTACACTTTCTCCTCTGGCCCAGCCTGGGAAGGCACTTTCCCGAATATCGGGGGGGGGGGGAGATTTACGAAAACCTGTTTTGGGGGAAAAGTTGGCCCATTGCCCGTAAGCATCCAATGAGATGGCTTCTTCCAGTTTCAAAAAGGTAGCTAATAAAAAAATGAAAAGAAGCAATGTGATCGGTTGCTACGGGCAACTGCTCCGCTTTTTCTCTGCGCAGGTTTTGACGAATCTCCCCCATTCAACTTGGGGCAAGCCAGATCTGGAAGCCGCAGAGGCCTGTGTGCCGGTTTGCTGCTTGCTACTGTCAGCACACAATCCGTCCATCCAGCTCCGTGTCCCGGCCAGAAAAGCTCATTGCCCCTGCAGCCAGGCATGTGTAAATATAAGAGTTAAAAGCAGCCCAGCCAGGAAATGGCCAGGCTTTGAGCAGGCTGAGGCTGAAGGGGCCAGCCCGAGCAAGGGCTCCCTGTGCAAAGCAGTTTGTGTACGTAAGCCATAGAGCCAGTGAGCTGAAGCAGCCTTGGAGCTGGGCTGAGTGCGTGGAAAGGAGGGGGGCAGGAAGCAGGCCCAGTGCTGAGCAGCAGGCAGGCAGGCTGCAGAGTAGAAGAGCTGCAAATGAGAGGCTCGTCTCTGCCTACGGCCACACCACCCTGAACACACCCGATCTCGTCTGATCTCGGAAGCTAAGCAGGGTCGGGCCTGGTTAGTACTTGGATGGGAGACCGCATGGGAATACCAGGTGCTGTAGGCTTTTTGCTTTTTCTCACTTCAACCAGCAGGGGTCAGTCTCCCCTATGCCTTTTTTACATTCACTTTCTTAGCTGCACATTTGCTTCTTTTCTTCTTTTTTTATGGCCTTTCTCCCTTGTGTTGTTTATGTGACGTCACAGTACGGGATATGCTCCTACAGTCCTATCAGCTTGAGTCCCTGCACGTCCCCAGGGCTCACCTGCAATGTACGCAGGGGTGCGCTACCTGCTGTCCAGCCCTTTGCGCAACGGTCCGCGGCCTGGAGGAAAGCTGCTTGTGCGACAGAGTGGGGCCAGCCAGTGTCTACCGGCCACACCACCCTGGGTATGCCCGATCTCGTCTGATCTCGGAAGCCAAGCAGGGTCGGGCTCGGACAGTACTGGGATGGTTGACCTCCTGGGAATACCGGGTGCTGTAGACAGGTTGCGATGTTTCTTTACACTTTCTCCTCTGGCCCAGCCTGGGAAGGCACTTTCCCGAATATCCGGGGGGGGGGGGGAGATTTACGAAAACCTGTTTTGGGGGAAAAGTTGGCCCATTGCCCGTAAGCATCCAATGAGATGGCTTCTTCCAGTTTCAAAAAGGTAGCTAATAAAAAATGAAAAGAAGCAATGTGATCGGTTGCTACGGGCAACTGCTCCGCTTTTTCTCTGCGCAGGTTTTGACGAATCTCCCCCATTCAACTTGGGGCAAGCCAGAGCTGGAAGCCGCAGAGGCCTGTGTGCCGGTTTGCTGCTTGCTACTGTCAGCACACAATCCGTCCATCCAGCTCCATGTCCCGGCCAGAAAAGCTCATTGCCCCTGCAGCCAGGCATGTGTAAATATAAGAGTTAAAAGCAGCCCAGCCAGGAAATGGCCAGGCTTTGAGCAGGCTGAGGCTGAAGGGGCCAGCCCGAGCAAGGGCTCCCTGTGCAAAGCACTTTGTGTACGTAAGCCATAGAGCCAGTGAGCTGAAGCAGCCTTGGAGCTGGGCTGAGTGCGTGGAAAGGAGGGGGGCAGGAAGCAGGCCCAGTGCTGAGCAGCAGGCAGGCAGGCTGCAGAGTAGAAGAGCTGCAAATGAGAGGCTCGTCTCTGCCTACGGCCACACCACCCTGAACACGCCCGATCTCGTCTGATCTCGGAAGCTAAGCAGGGTCGGGCCTGGTTAGTACTTGGATGGGAGACCGCCTGGGAATACCAGGTGCTGTAGGCTTTTTGCTTTTTCTCACTTCAACCAGCAGGGGTCAGTCTCCCCTATGCCTTTTTTACATTCACTTTCTTAGCTGCACATTTGCTTCTTTTCTTCTTTTTTTATGGCCTTTCTCCCTTGTGTTGTTTATGTGACGTCACAGTACGGGATATGCTCCTACAGTCCTATCAGCTTGAGTCCCTGCACGTCCCCAGGGCTCACCTGCAATGTACGCAGGGGTGCGCTACCTGCTGTCCAGCCCTTTGCGCAACGGTCCGCGGCCTGGAGGAAAGCTGCTTGTGCGACAGAGTGGGGCCAGCCAGTGTCTACCGGCCACACCACCCTGGGTATGCCCGATCTCGTCTGATCTCGGAAGCCAAGCAGGGTCGGGCTCGGACAGTACTGGGATGGTTGACCTCCTGGGAATACCGGGTGCTGTAGACAGGTTGCGATGTTTCTTTACACTTTCTCCTCTGGCCCAGCCTGGGAAGGCACTTTCCCGAATATCGGGGGGGGGGGGGGGAGGAGATTTACGAAAACCTGTTTTGGGGGAAAAGTTGGCCCATTGCCCGTAAGCATCCAATGAGATGGCTTCTTCCAGTTTCAAAAAGGTAGCTAATAAAAAATGAAAAGAAGCAATGTGATCGGTTGCTACGGGCAACTGCTCCGCTTTTTCTCTGCGCAGGTTTTGACGAATCTCCCCCATTCAACTTGGGGCAAGCCAGAGCTGGAAGCCGCAGAGGCCTGTGTGCCGGTTTGCTGCTTGCTACTGTCAGCACACAATCCGTCCATCCAGCTCCGTGTCCCGGCCAGAAAAGCTCATTGCCCCTGCAGCCAGGCATGTGTAAATATAAGAGTTAAAAGCAGCCCAGCCAGGAAATGGCCAGGCTTTGAGCAGGCTGAGGCTGAAGGGGCCAGCCCGAGCAAGGGCTCCCTGTGCAAAGCAGTTTGTGTACGTAAGCCATAGAGCCAGTGAGCTGAAGCAGCCTTGGAGCTGGGCTGAGTGCGTGGAAAGGAGGGGGGCAGGAAGCAGGCCCAGTGCTGAGCAGCAGGCAGGCAGGCAGGCTGCAGAGTAGAAGAGCTGCAAATGAGAGGCTCGTCTCTGCCTACGGCCACACCACCCTGAACACGCCCGATCTCGTCTGATCTCGGAAGCTAAGCAGGGTCGGGCCTGGTTAGTACTTGGATGGGAGACCGCCTGGGAATACCAGGTGCTGTAGGCTTTTTGCTTTTTCTCACTTCAACCAGCAGGGGTCAGTCTCCCCTATGCCTTTTTTACATTCACTTTCTTAGCTGCACATTTGCTTCTTTTCTTCTTTTTTTATGGCCTTTCTCCCTTGTGTTGTTTATGTGACGTCACAGTACGGGATATGCTCCTACAGTCCTATCAGCTTGAGTCCCTGCACGTCCCCAGGGCTCACCTGCAATGTACGCAGGGGTGCGCTACCTGCTGTCCAGCCCTTTGCGCAACGGTCCGCGGCCTGGAGGAAAGCTGCTTGTGCGACAGAGTGGGGCCAGCCAGTGTCTACCGGCCACACCACCCTGGGTATGCCCGATCTCGTCTGATCTCGGAAGCCAAGCAGGGTCGGGCTCGGACAGTACTGGGATGGTTGACCTCCTGGGAATACCGGGTGCTGTAGACAGGTTGCGATGTTTCTTTACACTTTCTCCTCTGGCCCAGCCTGGGAAGGCACTTTCCCGAATATCCGGGGGGGGGGGGAGATTTACGAAAACCTGTTTTGGGGGAAAAGTTGGCCCATTGCCCGTAAGCATCCAATGAGATGGCTTCTTCCAGTTTCAAAAAGGTAGCTAATAAAAAAATGAAAAGAAGCAATGTGATCGGTTGCTACGGGCAACTGCTCCGCTTTTTCTCTGCGCAGGTTTTGACGAATCTCCCCCATTCAACTTGGGGCAAGCCAGAGCTGGAAGCCGCAGAGGCCTGTGTGCCGGTTTGCTGCTTGCTACTGTCAGCACACAATCCGTCCATCCAGCTCCGTGTCCCGGCCAGAAAAGCTCATTGCCCCTGCAGCCAGGCATGTGTAAATATAAGAGTTAAAAGCAGCCCAGCCAGGAAATGGCCAGGCTTTGAGCAGGCTGAGGCTGAAGGGGCCAGCCCGAGCAAGGGCTCCCTGTGCAAAGCAGTTTGTGTACGTAAGCCATAGAGCCAGTGAGCTGAAGCAGCCTTGGAGCTGGGCTGAGTGCGTGGAAAGGAGGGGGGCAGGAAGCAGGCCCAGTGCTGAGCAGCAGGCAGGCAGGCAGGCTGCAGAGTAGAAGAGCTGCAAATGAGAGGCTCGTCTCTGCCTACGGCCACACCACCCTGAACACGCCCGATCTCGTCTGATCTCGGAAGCTAAGCAGGGTCGGGCCTGGTTAGTACTTGGATGGGAGACCGCCTGGGAATACCAGGTGCTGTAGGCTTTTTGCTTTTTCTCACTTCAACCAGCAGGGGTCAGTCTCCCCTATGCCTTTTTTACATTCACTTTCTTAGCTGCACATTTGCTTCTTTTCTTCTTTTTTTATGGCCTTTCTCCCTTGTGTTGTTTATGTGACGTCACAGTACGGGATATGCTCCTACAGTCCTATCAGCTTGAGTCCCTGCACGTCCCCAGGGCTCACCTGCAATGTACGCAGGGGTGCGCTACCTGCTGTCCAGCCCTTTGCGCAACGGTCCGCGGCCTGGAGGAAAGCTGCTTGTGCGACAGAGTGGGGCCAGCCAGTGTCTACCGGCCACACCACCCTGGGTATGCCCGATCTCGTCTGATCTCGGAAGCCAAGCAGGGTCGGGCTCGGACAGTACTGGGATGGTTGACCTCCTGGGAATACCGGGTGCTGTAGACAGGTTGCGATGTTTCTTTACACTTTCTCCTCTGGCCCAGCCTGGGAAGGCACTTTCCCGAATATCCGGGGGGGGGGGGGGGGGGGGAGATTTACGAAAACCTGTTTTGGGGGAAAAGTTGGCCCATTGCCCGTAAGCATCCAATGAGATGGCTTCTTCCAGTTTCAAAAAGGTAGCTAATAAAAAAATGAAAAGAAGCAATGTGATCGGTTGCTACGGGCAACTGCTCCGCTTTTTCTCTGCGCAGGTTTTGACGAATCTCCCCCATTCAACTTGGGGCAAGCCAGAGCTGGAAGCCGCAGAGGCCTGTGTGCCGGTTTGCTGCTTGCTACTGTCAGCACACAATCCGTCCATCCAGCTCCGTGTCCCGGCCAGAAAAGCTCATTGCCCCTGCAGCCAGGCATGTGTAAATATAAGAGTTAAAAGCAGCCCAGCCAGGAAATGGCCAGGCTTTGAGCAGGCTGAGGCTGAAGGGGCCAGCCCGAGCAAGGGCTCCCTGTGCAAAGCAGTTTGTGTACGTAAGCCATAGAGCCAGTGAGCTGAAGCAGCCTTGGAGCTGGGCTGAGTGCGTGGAAAGGAGGGGGGCAGGAAGCAGGCCCAGTGCTGAGCAGCAGGCAGGCAGGCAGGCTGCAGAGTAGAAGAGCTGCAAATGAGAGGCTCGTCTCTGCCTACGGCCACACCACCCTGAACACGCCCGATCTCGTCTGATCTCGGAAGCTAAGCAGGGTCGGGCCTGGTTAGTACTTGGATGGGAGACCGCCTGGGAATACCAGGTGCTGTAGGCTTTTTGCTTTTTCTCACTTCAACCAGCAGGGGTCAGTCTCCCCTATGCCTTTTTTACATTCACTTTCTTAGCTGCACATTTGCTTCTTTTCTTCTTTTTTTATGGCCTTTCTCCCTTGTGTTGTTTATGTGACGTCACAGTACGGGATATGCTCCTACAGTCCTATCAGCTTGAGTCCCTGCACGTCCCCAGGGCTCACCTGCAATGTACGCAGGGGTGCGCTACCTGCTGTCCAGCCCTTTGCGCAACGGTCCGCGGCCTGGAGGAAAGCTGCTTGTGCGACAGAGTGGGGCCAGCCAGTGTCTACCGGCCACACCACCCTGGGTATGCCCGATCTCGTCTGATCTCGGAAGCCAAGCAGGGTCGGGCTCGGACAGTACTGGGATGGTTGACCTCCTGGGAATACCGGGTGCTGTAGACAGGTTGCGATGTTTCTTTACACTTTCTCCTCTGGCCCAGCCTGGGAAGGCACTTTCCCGAATATCCGGGGGGGGGGGGGAGATTTACGAAAACCTGTTTTGGGGGAAAAGTTGGCCCATTGCCCGTAAGCATCCAATGAGATGGCTTCTTCCAGTTTCAAAAAGGTAGCTAATAAAAAAATGAAAAGAAGCAATGTGATCGGTTGCTACGGGCAACTGCTCCGCTTTTTCTCTGCGCAGGTTTTGACGAATCTCCCCCATTCAACTTGGGGCAAGCCAGAGCTGGAAGCCGCAGAGGCCTGTGTGCCGGTTTGCTGCTTGCTACTGTCAGCACACAATCCGTCCATCCAGCTCCATGTCCCGGCCAGAAAAGCTCATTGCCCCTGCAGCCAGGCATGTGTAAATATAAGAGTTAAAAGCAGCCCAGCCAGGAAATGGCCAGGCTTTGAGCAGGCTGAGGCTGAAGGGGCCAGCCCGAGCAAGGGCTCCCTGTGCAAAGCACTTTGTGTACGTAAGCCATAGAGCCAGTGAGCTGAAGCAGCCTTGGAGCTGGGCTGAGTGCGTGGAAAGGAGGGGGGCAGGAAGCAGGCCCAGTGCTGAGCAGCAGGCAGGCAGGCTGCAGAGTAGAAGAGCTGCAAATGAGAGGCTCGTCTCTGCCTACGGCCACACCACCCTGAACACGCCCGATCTCGTCTGATCTCGGAAGCTAAGCAGGGTCGGGCCTGGTTAGTACTTGGATGGGAGACCGCCTGGGAATACCAGGTGCTGTAGGCTTTTTGCTTTTTCTCACTTCAACCAGCAGGGGTCAGTCTCCCCTATGCCTTTTTTACATTCACTTTCTTAGCTGCACATTTGCTTCTTTTCTTCTTTTTTTATGGCCTTTCTCCCTTGTGTTGTTTATGTGACGTCACAGTACGGGATATGCTCCTACAGTCCTATCAGCTTGAGTCCCTGCACGTCCCCAGGGCTCACCTGCAATGTACGCAGGGGTGCGCTACCTGCTGTCCAGCCCTTTGCGCAACGGTCCGCGGCCTGGAGGAAAGCTGCTTGTGCGACAGAGTGGGGCCAGCCAGTGTCTACCGGCCACACCACCCTGGGTATGCCCGATCTCGTCTGATCTCGGAAGCCAAGCAGGGTCGGGCTCGGACAGTACTGGGATGGTTGACCTCCTGGGAATACCGGGTGCTGTAGACAGGTTGCGATGTTTCTTTACACTTTCTCCTCTGGCCCAGCCTGGGAAGGCACTTTCCCGAATATCGGGGGGGGGGGGGGGAGGAGATTTACGAAAACCTGTTTTGGGGGAAAAGTTGGCCCATTGCCCGTAAGCATCCAATGAGATGGCTTCTTCCAGTTTCAAAAAGGTAGCTAATAAAAAATGAAAAGAAGCAATGTGATCGGTTGCTACGGGCAACTGCTCCGCTTTTTCTCTGCGCAGGTTTTGACGAATCTCCCCCATTCAACTTGGGGCAAGCCAGAGCTGGAAGCCGCAGAGGCCTGTGTGCCGGTTTGCTGCTTGCTACTGTCAGCACACAATCCGTCCATCCAGCTCCGTGTCCCGGCCAGAAAAGCTCATTGCCCCTGCAGCCAGGCATGTGTAAATATAAGAGTTAAAAGCAGCCCAGCCAGGAAATGGCCAGGCTTTGAGCAGGCTGAGGCTGAAGGGGCCAGCCCGAGCAAGGGCTCCCTGTGCAAAGCAGTTTGTGTACGTAAGCCATAGAGCCAGTGAGCTGAAGCAGCCTTGGAGCTGGGCTGAGTGCGTGGAAAGGAGGGGGGCAGGAAGCAGGCCCAGTGCTGAGCAGCAGGCAGGCAGGCAGGCTGCAGAGTAGAAGAGCTGCAAATGAGAGGCTCGTCTCTGCCTACGGCCACACCACCCTGAACACGCCCGATCTCGTCTGATCTCGAAAGCTAAGCAGGGTCGGGCCTGGTTAGTACTTGGATGGGAGACCGCCTGGGAATACCAGGTGCTGTAGGCTTTTTGCTTTTTCTCACTTCAACCAGCAGGGGTCAGTCTCCCCTATGCCTTTTTTACATTCACTTTCTTAGCTGCACATTTGCTTCTTTTCTTCTTTTTTTATGGCCTTTCTCCCTTGTGTTGTTTATGTGACGTCACAGTACGGGATATGCTCCTACAGTCCTATCAGCTTGAGTCCCTGCACGTCCCCAGGGCTCACCTGCAATGTACGCAGGGGTGCGCTACCTGCTGTCCAGCCCTTTGCGCAACGGTCCGCGGCCTGGAGGAAAGCTGCTTGTGCGACAGAGTGGGGCCAGCCAGTGTCTACCGGCCACACCACCCTGGGTATGCCCGATCTCGTCTGATCTCGGAAGCCAAGCAGGGTCGGGCTCGGACAGTACTGGGATGGTTGACCTCCTGGGAATACCGGGTGCTGTAGACAGGTTGCGATGTTTCTTTACACTTTCTCCTCTGGCCCAGCCTGGGAAGGCACTTTCCCGAATATCCGGGGGGGGGGGGAGATTTACGAAAACCTGTTTTGGGGGAAAAGTTGGCCCATTGCCCGTAAGCATCCAATGAGATGGCTTCTTCCAGTTTCAAAAAGGTAGCTAATAAAAAAATGAAAAGAAGCAATGTGATCGGTTGCTACGGGCAACTGCTCCGCTTTTTCTCTGCGCAGGTTTTGACGAATCTCCCCCATTCAACTTGGGGCAAGCCAGAGCTGGAAGCCGCAGAGGCCTGTGTGCCGGTTTGCTGCTTGCTACTGTCAGCACACAATCCGTCCATCCAGCTCCATGTCCCGGCCAGAAAAGCTCATTGCCCCTGCAGCCAGGCATGTGTAAATATAAGAGTTAAAAGCAGCCCAGCCAGGAAATGGCCAGGCTTTGAGCAGGCTGAGGCTGAAGGGGCCAGCCCGAGCAAGGGCTCCCTGTGCAAAGCACTTTGTGTACGTAAGCCATAGAGCCAGTGAGCTGAAGCAGCCTTGGAGCTGGGCTGAGTGCGTGGAAAGGAGGGGGGCAGGAAGCAGGCCCAGTGCTGAGCAGCAGGCAGGCAGGCTGCAGAGTAGAAGAGCTGCAAATGAGAGGCTCGTCTCTGCCTACGGCCACACCACCCTGAACACGCCCGATCTCGTCTGATCTCGGAAGCTAAGCAGGGTCGGGCCTGGTTAGTACTTGGATGGGAGACCGCCTGGGAATACCAGGTGCTGTAGGCTTTTTGCTTTTTCTCACTTCAACCAGCAGGGGTCAGTCTCCCCTATGCCTTTTTTACATTCACTTTCTTAGCTGCACATTTGCTTCTTTTCTTCTTTTTTTATGGCCTTTCTCCCTTGTGTTGTTTATGTGACGTCACAGTACGGGATATGCTCCTACAGTCCTATCAGCTTGAGTCCCTGCACGTCCCCAGGGCTCACCTGCAATGTACGCAGGGGTGCGCTACCTGCTGTCCAGCCCTTTGCGCAACGGTCCGCGGCCTGGAGGAAAGCTGCTTGTGCGACAGAGTGGGGCCAGCCAGTGTCTACCGGCCACACCACCCTGGGTATGCCCGATCTCGTCTGATCTCGGAAGCCAAGCAGGGTCGGGCTCGGACAGTACTGGGATGGTTGACCTCCTGGGAATACCGGGTGCTGTAGACAGGTTGCGATGTTTCTTTACACTTTCTCCTCTGGCCCAGCCTGGGAAGGCACTTTCCCGAATATCGGGGGGGGGGGGGGAGGAGATTTACGAAAACCTGTTTTGGGGGAAAAGTTGGCCCATTGCCCGTAAGCATCCAATGAGATGGCTTCTTCCAGTTTCAAAAAGGTAGCTAATAAAAAATGAAAAGAAGCAATGTGATCGGTTGCTACGGGCAACTGCTCCGCTTTTTCTCTGCGCAGGTTTTGACGAATCTCCCCCATTCAACTTGGGGCAAGCCAGAGCTGGAAGCCGCAGAGGCCTGTGTGCCGGTTTGCTGCTTGCTACTGTCAGCACACAATCCGTCCATCCAGCTCCGTGTCCCGGCCAGAAAAGCTCATTGCCCCTGCAGCCAGGCATGTGTAAATATAAGAGTTAAAAGCAGCCCAGCCAGGAAATGGCCAGGCTTTGAGCAGGCTGAGGCTGAAGGGGCCAGCCCGAGCAAGGGCTCCCTGTGCAAAGCAGTTTGTGTACGTAAGCCATAGAGCCAGTGAGCTGAAGCAGCCTTGGAGCTGGGCTGAGTGCGTGGAAAGGAGGGGGGCAGGAAGCAGGCCCAGTGCTGAGCAGCAGGCAGGCAGGCAGGCTGCAGAGTAGAAGAGCTGCAAATGAGAGGCTCGTCTCTGCCTACGGCCACACCACCCTGAACACGCCCGATCTCGTCTGATCTCGGAAGCTAAGCAGGGTCGGGCCTGGTTAGTACTTGGATGGGAGACCGCCTGGGAATACCAGGTGCTGTAGGCTTTTTGCTTTTTCTCACTTCAACCAGCAGGGGTCAGTCTCCCCTATGCCTTTTTTACATTCACTTTCTTAGCTGCACATTTGCTTCTTTTCTTCTTTTTTTATGGCCTTTCTCCCTTGTGTTGTTTATGTGACGTCACAGTACGGGATATGCTCCTACAGTCCTATCAGCTTGAGTCCCTGCACGTCCCCAGGGCTCACCTGCAATGTACGCAGGGGTGCGCTACCTGCTGTCCAGCCCTTTGCGCAACGGTCCGCGGCCTGGAGGAAAGCTGCTTGTGCGACAGAGTGGGGCCAGCCAGTGTCTACCGGCCACACCACCCTGGGTATGCCCGATCTCGTCTGATCTCGGAAGCCAAGCAGGGTCGGGCTCGGACAGTACTGGGATGGTTGACCTCCTGGGAATACCGGGTGCTGTAGACAGGTTGCGATGTTTCTTTACACTTTCTCCTCTGGCCCAGCCTGGGAAGGCACTTTCCCGAATATCCGGGGGGGGGGGAGATTTACGAAAACCTGTTTTGGGGGAAAAGTTGGCCCATTGCCCGTAAGCATCCAATGAGATGGCTTCTTCCAGTTTCAAAAAGGTAGCTAATAAAAAAATGAAAAGAAGCAATGTGATCGGTTGCTACGGGCAACTGCTCCGCTTTTTCTCTGCGCAGGTTTTGACGAATCTCCCCCATTCAACTTGGGGCAAGCCAGAGCTGGAAGCCGCAGAGGCCTGTGTGCCGGTTTGCTGCTTGCTACTGTCAGCACACAATCCGTCCATCCAGCTCCATGTCCCGGCCAGAAAAGCTCATTGCCCCTGCAGCCAGGCATGTGTAAATATAAGAGTTAAAAGCAGCCCAGCCAGGAAATGGCCAGGCTTTGAGCAGGCTGAGGCTGAAGGGGCCAGCCCGAGCAAGGGCTCCCTGTGCAAAGCACTTTGTGTACGTAAGCCATAGAGCCAGTGAGCTGAAGCAGCCTTGGAGCTGGGCTGAGTGCGTGGAAAGGAGGGGGGCAGGAAGCAGGCCCAGTGCTGAGCAGCAGGCAGGCAGGCAGGCTGCAGAGTAGAAGAGCTGCAAATGAGAGGCTCGTCTCTGCCTACGGCCACACCACCCTGAACACGCCCGATCTCGTCTGATCTCGGAAGCTAAGCAGGGTCGGGCCTGGTTAGTACTTGGATGGGAGACCGCCTGGGAATACCAGGTGCTGTAGGCTTTTTGCTTTTTCTCACTTCAACCAGCAGGGGTCAGTCTCCCCTATGCCTTTTTTACATTCACTTTCTTAGCTGCACATTTGCTTCTTTTCTTCTTTTTTTATGGCCTTTCTCCCTTGTGTTGTTTATGTGACGTCACAGTACGGGATATGCTCCTACAGTCCTATCAGCTTGAGTCCCTGCACGTCCCCAGGGCTCACCTGCAATGTACGCAGGGGTGCGCTACCTGCTGTCCAGCCCTTTGCGCAACGGTCCGCGGCCTGGAGGAAAGCTGCTTGTGCGACAGAGTGGGGCCAGCCAGTGTCTACCGGCCACACCACCCTGGGTATGCCCGATCTCGTCTGATCTCGGAAGCCAAGCAGGGTCGGGCTCGGACAGTACTGGGATGGTTGACCTCCTGGGAATACCGGGTGCTGTAGACAGGTTGCGATGTTTCTTTACACTTTCTCCTCTGGCCCAGCCTGGGAAGGCACTTTCCCGAATATCGGGGGGGGGGGGGGGGGGGAGATTTACGAAAACCTGTTTTGGGGGAAAAGTTGGCCCATTGCCCGTAAGCATCCAATGAGATGGCTTCTTCCAGTTTCAAAAAGGTAGCAAATAAAAAATGAAAAGAAGCAATGTGATCGGTTGCTACGGGCAACTGCTCCGCTTTTTCTCTGCGCAGGTTTTGACGAATCTCCCCCATTCAACTTGGGGCAAGCCAGAGCTGGAAGCCGCAGAGGCCTGTGTGCCGGTTTGCTGCTTGCTACTGTCAGCACACAATCCGTCCATCCAGCTCCGTGTCCCGGCCAGAAAAGCTCATTGCCCCTGCAGCCAGGCATGTGTAAATATAAGAGTTAAAAGCAGCCCAGCCAGGAAAGCAGGCCCAGTGCTGAGCAGCAGGCAGGCAGGCTGCAGAGTAGAAGAGCTGCAAATGAGAGGCTCGTCTCTGCCTACGGCCACACCACCCTGAACACGCCCGATCTCGTCTGATCTCGGAAGCTAAGCAGGGTCGGGCCTGGTTAGTACTTGGATGGGAGACCGCCTGGGAATACCAGGTGCTGTAGGCTTTTTGCTTTTTCTCACTTCAACCAGCAGGGGTCAGTCTCCCCTATGCCTTTTTTACATTCACTTTCTTAGCTGCACATTTGCTTCTTTTCTTCTTTTTTTATGGCCTTTCTCCCTTGTGTTGTTTATGTGACGTCACAGTACGGGATATGCTCCTACAGTCCTATCAGCTTGAGTCCCTGCACGTCCCCAGGGCTCACCTGCAATGTACGCAGGGGTGCGCTACCTGCTGTCCAGCCCTTTGCGCAACGGTCCGCGGCCTGGAGGAAAGCTGCTTGTGCGACAGAGTGGGGCCAGCCAGTGTCTACCGGCCACACCACCCTGGGTATGCCCGATCTCGTCTGATCTCGGAAGCCAAGCAGGGTCGGGCTCGGACAGTACTGGGATGGTTGACCTCCTGGGAATACCGGGTGCTGTAGACAGGTTGCGATGTTTCTTTACACTTTCTCCTCTGGCCCAGCCTGGGAAGGCACTTTCCCGAATATCCGGGGGGGGTGGGGGAGATTTACGAAAACCTGTTTTGGGGGAAAAGTTGGCCCATTGCCCGTAAGCATCCAATGAGATGGCTTCTTCCAGTTTCAAAAAGGTAGCTAATAAAAAATGAAAAGAAGCAATGTGATCGGTTGCTACGGGCAACTGCTCCGCTTTTTCTCTGCGCAGGTTTTGACGAATCTCCCCCATTCAACTTGGGGCAAGCCAGAGCTGGAAGCCGCAGAGGCCTGTGTGCCGGTTTGCTGCTTGCTACTGTCAGCACACAATCCGTCCATCCAGCTCCGTGTCCCGGCCAGAAAAGCTCATTGCCCCTGCAGCCAGGCATGTGTAAATATAAGAGTTAAAAGCAGCCCAGCCAGGAAATGGCCAGGCTTTGAGCAGGCTGAGGCTGAAGGGGCCAGCCCGAGCAAGGGCTCCCTGTGCAAAGCAGTTTGTGTACGTAAGCCATAGAGCCAGTGAGCTGAAGCAGCCTTGGAGCTGGGCTGAGTGCGTGGAAAGGAGGGGGGCAGGAAGCAGGCCCAGTGCTGAGCAGCAGGCAGGCAGGCAGGCTGCAGAGTAGAAGAGCTGCAAATGAGAGGCTCATCTCTGCCTACGGCCACACCACCCTGAACACGCCCGATCTCGTCTGATCTCGGAAGCTAAGCAGGGTCGGGCCTGGTTAGTACTTGGATGGGAGACCGCCTGGGAATACCAGGTGCTGTAGGCTTTTTGCTTTTTCTCACTTCAACCAGCAGGGGTCAGTCTCCCCTATGCCTTTTTTACATTCACTTTCTTAGCTGCACATTTGCTTCTTTTCTTCTTTTTTTATGGCCTTTCTCCCTTGTGTTGTTTATGTGACGTCACAGTACGGGATATGCTCCTACAGTCCTATCAGCTTGAGTCCCTGCACGTCCCCAGGGCTCACCTGCAATGTACGCAGGGGTGCGCTACCTGCTGTCCAGCCCTTTGCGCAACGGTCCGCGGCCTGGAGGAAAGCTGCTTGTGCGACAGAGTGGGGCCAGCCAGTGTCTACCGGCCACACCACCCTGGGTATGCCCGATCTCGTCTGATCTCGGAAGCCAAGCAGGGTCGGGCTCGGACAGTACTGGGATGGTTGACCTCCTGGGAATACCGGGTGCTGTAGACAGGTTGCGATGTTTCTTTACACTTTCTCCTCTGGCCCAGCCTGGGAAGGCACTTTCCCGAATATCCGGGGGGGGTGGGGGAGATTTACGAAAACCTGTTTTGGGGGAAAAGTTGGCCCATTGCCCGTAAGCATCCAATGAGATGGCTTCTTCCAGTTTCAAAAAGGTAGCTAATAAAAAATGAAAAGAAGCAATGTGATCGGTTGCTACGGGCAACTGCTCCGCTTTTTCTCTGCGCAGGTTTTGACGAATCTCCCCCATTCAACTTGGGGCAAGCCAGAGCTGGAAGCCGCAGAGGCCTGTGTGCCGGTTTGCTGCTTGCTACTGTCAGCACACAATCCGTCCATCCAGCTCCGTGTCCCGGCCAGAAAAGCTCATTGCCCCTGCAGCCAGGCATGTGTAAATATAAGAGTTAAAAGCAGCCCAGCCAGGAAATGGCCAGGCTTTGAGCAGGCTGAGGCTGAAGGGGCCAGCCCGAGCAAGGGCTCCCTGTGCAAAGCAGTTTGTGTACGTAAGCCATAGAGCCAGTGAGCTGAAGCAGCCTTGGAGCTGGGCTGAGTGCGTGGAAAGGAGGGGGGCAGGAAGCAGGCCCAGTGCTGAGCAGCAGGCAGGCAGGCAGGCTGCAGAGTAGAAGAGCTGCAAATGAGAGGCTCATCTCTGCCTACGGCCACACCACCCTGAACACGCCCGATCTCGTCTGATCTCGGAAGCTAAGCAGGGTCGGGCCTGGTTAGTACTTGGATGGGAGACCGCCTGGGAATACCAGGTGCTGTAGGCTTTTTGCTTTTTCTCACTTCAACCAGCAGGGGTCAGTCTCCCCTATGCCTTTTTTACATTCACTTTCTTAGCTGCACATTTGCTTCTTTTCTTCTTTTTTTATGGCCTTTCTCCCTTGTGTTGTTTATGTGACGTCACAGTACGGGATATGCTCCTACAGTCCTATCAGCTTGAGTCCCTGCACGTCCCCAGGGCTCACCTGCAATGTACGCAGGGGTGCGCTACCTGCTGTCCAGCCCTTTGCGCAACGGTCCGCGGCCTGGAGGAAAGCTGCTTGTGCGACAGAGTGGGGCCAGCCAGTGTCTACCGGCCACACCACCCTGGGTATGCCCGATCTCGTCTGATCTCGGAAGCCAAGCAGGGTCGGGCTCGGACAGTACTGGGATGGTTGACCTCCTGGGAATACCGGGTGCTGTAGACAGGTTGCGATGTTTCTTTACACTTTCTCCTCTGGCCCAGCCTGGGAAGGCACTTTCCCGAATATCCGGGGGGGGTGGGGGAGATTTACGAAAACCTGTTTTGGGGGAAAAGTTGGCCCATTGCCCGTAAGCATCCAATGAGATGGCTTCTTCCAGTTTCAAAAAGGTAGCTAATAAAAAATGAAAAGAAGCAATGTGATCGGTTGCTACGGGCAACTGCTCCGCTTTTTCTCTGCGCAGGTTTTGACGAATCTCCCCCATTCAACTTGGGGCAAGCCAGAGCTGGAAGCCGCAGAGGCCTGTGTGCCGGTTTGCTGCTTGCTACTGTCAGCACACAATCCGTCCATCCAGCTCCGTGTCCCGGCCAGAAAAGCTCATTGCCCCTGCAGCCAGGCATGTGTAAATATAAGAGTTAAAAGCAGCCCAGCCAGGAAATGGCCAGGCTTTGAGCAGGCTGAGGCTGAAGGGGCCAGCCCGAGCAAGGGCTCCCTGTGCAAAGCAGTTTGTGTACGTAAGCCATAGAGCCAGTGAGCTGAAGCAGCCTTGGAGCTGGGCTGAGTGCGTGGAAAGGAGGGGGGCAGGAAGCAGGCCCAGTGCTGAGCAGCAGGCAGGCAGGCAGGCTGCAGAGTAGAAGAGCTGCAAATGAGAGGCTCATCTCTGCCTACGGCCACACCACCCTGAACACGCCCGATCTCGTCTGATCTCGGAAGCTAAGCAGGGTCGGGCCTGGTTAGTACTTGGATGGGAGACCGCCTGGGAATACCAGGTGCTGTAGGCTTTTTGCTTTTTCTCACTTCAACCAGCAGGGGTCAGTCTCCCCTATGCCTTTTTTACATTCACTTTCTTAGCTGCACATTTGCTTCTTTTCTTCTTTTTTTATGGCCTTTCTCCCTTGTGTTGTTTATGTGACGTCACAGTACGGGATATGCTCCTACAGTCCTATCAGCTTGAGTCCCTGCACGTCCCCAGGGCTCACCTGCAATGTACGCAGGGGTGCGCTACCTGCTGTCCAGCCCTTTGCGCAACGGTCCGCGGCCTGGAGGAAAGCTGCTTGTGCGACAGAGTGGGGCCAGCCAGTGTCTACCGGCCACACCACCCTGGGTATGCCCGATCTCGTCTGATCTCGGAAGCCAAGCAGGGTCGGGCTCGGACAGTACTGGGATGGTTGACCTCCTGGGAATACCGGGTGCTGTAGACAGGTTGCGATGTTTCTTTACACTTTCTCCTCTGGCCCAGCCTGGGAAGGCACTTTCCCGAATATCGGGGGGGGGGGGGGGAGATTTACGAAAACCTGTTTTGGGGGAAAAGTTGGCCCATTGCCCGTAAGCATCCAATGAGATGGCTTCTTCCAGTTTCAAAAAGGTAGCTAATAAAAAATGAAAAGAAGCAATGTGATCGGTTGCTACGGGCAACTGCTCCGCTTTTTCTCTGCGCAGGTTTTGACGAATCTCCCCCATTCAACTTGGGGCAAGCCAGAGCTGGAAGCCGCAGAGGCCTGTGTGCCGGTTTGCTGCTTGCTACTGTCAGCACACAATCCGTCCATCCAGCTCCATGTCCCGGCCAGAAAAGCTCATTGCCCCTGCAGCCAGGCATGTGTAAATATAAGAGTTAAAAGCAGCCCAGCCAGGAAATGGCCAGGCTTTGAGCAGGCTGAGGCTGAAGGGGCCAGCCCGAGCAAGGGCTCCCTGTGCAAAGCAGTTTGTGTACGTAAGCCATAGAGCCAGTGAGCTGAAGCAGCCTTGGAGCTGGGCTGAGTGCGTGGAAAGGAGGGGGGCAGGAAGCAGGCCCAGTGCTGAGCAGCAGGCAGGCAGGCAGGCTGCAGAGTAGAAGAGCTGCAAATGAGAGGCTCGTCTCTGCCTACGGCCACACCACCCTGAACACGCCCGATCTCGTCTGATCTCGGAAGCTAAGCAGGGTCGGGCCTGGTTAGTACTTGGATGGGAGACCGCCTGGGAATACCAGGTGCTGTAGGCTTTTTGCTTTTTCTCACTTCAACCAGCAGGGGTCAGTCTCCCCTATGCCTTTTTTACATTCACTTTCTTAGCTGCACATTTGCTTCTTTTCTTCTTTTTTTATGGCCTTTCTCCCTTGTGTTGTTTATGTGACGTCACAGTACGGGATATGCTCCTACAGTCCTATCAGCTTGAGTCCCTGCACGTCCCCAGGGCTCACCTGCAATGTACGCAGGGGTGCGCTACCTGCTGTCCAGCCCTTTGCGCAACGGTCCGCGGCCTGGAGGAAAGCTGCTTGTGCGACAGAGTGGGGCCAGCCAGTGTCTACCGGCCACACCACCCTGGGTATGCCCGATCTCGTCTGATCTCGGAAGCCAAGCAGGGTCGGGCTCGGACAGTACTGGGATGGTTGACCTCCTGGGAATACCGGGTGCTGTAGACAGGTTGCGATGTTTCTTTACACTTTCTCCTCTGGCCCAGCCTGGGAAGGCACTTTCCCGAATATCCGGGGGGGGGGGGGGAGATTTACGAAAACCTGTTTTGGGGGAAAAGTTGGCCCATTGCCCGTAAGCATCCAATGAGATGGCTTCTTCCAGTTTCAAAAAGGTAGCTAATAAAAAAATGAAAAGAAGCAATGTGATCGGTTGCTACGGGCAACTGCTCCGCTTTTTCTCTGCGCAGGTTTTGACGAATCTCCCCCATTCAACTTGGGGCAAGCCAGAGCTGGAAGCCGCAGAGGCCTGTGTGCCGGTTTGCTGCTTGCTACTGTCAGCACACAATCCGTCCATCCAGCTCCGTGTCCCGGCCAGAAAAGCTCATTGCCCCTGCAGCCAGGCATGTGTAAATATAAGAGTTAAAAGCAGCCCAGCCAGGAAATGGCCAGGCTTTGAGCAGGCTGAGGCTGAAGGGGCCAGCCCGAGCAAGGGCTCCCTGTGCAAAGCAGTTTGTGTACGTAAGCCATAGAGCCAGTGAGCTGAAGCAGCCTTGGAGCTGGGCTGAGTGCGTGGAAAGGAGGGGGGCAGGAAGCAGGCCCAGTGCTGAGCAGCAGGCAGGCAGGCAGGCTGCAGAGTAGAAGAGCTGCAAATGAGAGGCTCGTCTCTGCCTACGGCCACACCACCCTGAACACGCCCGATCTCGTCTGATCTCGGAAGCTAAGCAGGGTCGGGCCTGGTTAGTACTTGGATGGGAGACCGCCTGGGAATACCAGGTGCTGTAGGCTTTTTGCTTTTTCTCACTTCAACCAGCAGGGGTCAGTCTCCCCTATGCCTTTTTTACATTCACTTTCTTAGCTGCACATTTGCTTCTTTTCTTCTTTTTTTATGGCCTTTCTCCCTTGTGTTGTTTATGTGACGTCACAGTACGGGATATGCTCCTACAGTCCTATCAGCTTGAGTCCCTGCACGTCCCCAGGGCTCACCTGCAATGTACGCAGGGGTGCGCTACCTGCTGTCCAGCCCTTTGCGCAACGGTCCGCGGCCTGGAGGAAAGCTGCTTGTGCGACAGAGTGGGGCCAGCCAGTGTCTACCGGCCACACCACCCTGGGTATGCCCGATCTCGTCTGATCTCGGAAGCCAAGCAGGGTCGGGCTCGGACAGTACTGGGATGGTTGACCTCCTGGGAATACCGGGTGCTGTAGACAGGTTGCGATGTTTCTTTACACTTTCTCCTCTGGCCCAGCCTGGGAAGGCACTTTCCCGAATATCGGGGGGGGGGGGGGGAGATTTACGAAAACCTGTTTTGGGGGAAAAGTTGGCCCATTGCCCGTAAGCATCCAATGAGATGGCTTCTTCCAGTTTCAAAAAGGTAGCAAATAAAAAATGAAAAGAAGCAATGTGATCGGTTGCTACGGGCAACTGCTCCGCTTTTTCTCTGCGCAGGTTTTGACGAATCTCCCCCATTCAACTTGGGGCAAGCCAGAGCTGGAAGCCGCAGAGGCCTGTGTGCCGGTTTGCTGCTTGCTACTGTCAGCACACAATCCGTCCATCCAGCTCCGTGTCCCGGCCAGAAAAGCTCATTGCCCCTGCAGCCAGGCATGTGTAAATATAAGAGTTAAAAGCAGCCCAGCCAGGAAATGGCCAGGCTTTGAGCAGGCTGAGGCTGAAGGGGCCAGCCCGAGCAAGGGCTCCCTGTGCAAAGCAGTTTGTGTACGTAAGCCATAGAGCCAGTGAGCTGAAGCAGCCTTGGAGCTGGGCTGAGTGCGTGGAAAGGAGGGGGGCAGGAAGCAGGCCCAGTGCTGAGCAGCAGGCAGGCAGGCAGGCTGCAGAGTAGAAGAGCTGCAAATGAGAGGCTCATCTCTGCCTACGGCCACACCACCCTGAACACGCCCGATCTCGTCTGATCTCGGAAGCTAAGCAGGGTCGGGCCTGGTTAGTACTTGGATGGGAGACCGCCTGGGAATACCAGGTGCTGTAGGCTTTTTGCTTTTTCTCACTTCAACCAGCAGGGGTCAGTCTCCCCTATGCCTTTTTTACATTCACTTTCTTAGCTGCACATTTGCTTCTTTTCTTCTTTTTTTATGGCCTTTCTCCCTTGTGTTGTTTATGTGACGTCACAGTACGGGATATGCTCCTACAGTCCTATCAGCTTGAGTCCCTGCACGTCCCCAGGGCTCACCTGCAATGTACGCAGGGGTGCGCTACCTGCTGTCCAGCCCTTTGCGCAACGGTCCGCGGCCTGGAGGAAAGCTGCTTGTGCGACAGAGTGGGGCCAGCCAGTGTCTACCGGCCACACCACCCTGGGTATGCCCGATCTCGTCTGATCTCGGAAGCCAAGCAGGGTCGGGCTCGGACAGTACTGGGATGGTTGACCTCCTGGGAATACCGGGTGCTGTAGACAGGTTGCGATGTTTCTTTACACTTTCTCCTCTGGCCCAGCCTGGGAAGGCACTTTCCCGAATATCGGGGGGGGGGGGGGAGATTTACGAAAACCTGTTTTGGGGGAAAAGTTGGCCCATTGCCCGTAAGCATCCAATGAGATGGCTTCTTCCAGTTTCAAAAAGGTAGCTAATAAAAAATGAAAAGAAGCAATGTGATCGGTTGCTACGGGCAACTGCTCCGCTTTTTCTCTGCGCAGGTTTTGACGAATCTCCCCCATTCAACTTGGGGCAAGCCAGAGCTGGAAGCCGCAGAGGCCTGTGTGCCGGTTTGCTGCTTGCTACTGTCAGCACACAATCCGTCCATCCAGCTCCATGTCCCGGCCAGAAAAGCTCATTGCCCCTGCAGCCAGGCATGTGTAAATATAAGAGTTAAAAGCAGCCCAGCCAGGAAATGGCCAGGCTTTGAGCAGGCTGAGGCTGAAGGGGCCAGCCCGAGCAAGGGCTCCCTGTGCAAAGCACTTTGTGTACGTAAGCCATAGAGCCAGTGAGCTGAAGCAGCCTTGGAGCTGGGCTGAGTGCGTGGAAAGGAGGGGGGCAGGAAGCAGGCCCAGTGCTGAGCAGCAGGCAGGCAGGCAGGCTGCAGAGTAGAAGAGCTGCAAATGAGAGGCTCGTCTCTGCCTACGGCCACACCACCCTGAACACGCCCGATCTCGTCTGATCTCGGAAGCTAAGCAGGGTCGGGCCTGGTTAGTACTTGGATGGGAGACCGCCTGGGAATACCAGGTGCTGTAGGCTTTTTGCTTTTTCTCACTTCAACCAGCAGGGGTCAGTCTCCCCTATGCCTTTTTTACATTCACTTTCTTAGCTGCACATTTGCTTCTTTTCTTCTTTTTTTATGGCCTTTCTCCCTTGTGTTGTTTATGTGACGTCACAGTACGGGATATGCTCCTACAGTCCTATCAGCTTGAGTCCCTGCACGTCCCCAGGGCTCACCTGCAATGTACGCAGGGGTGCGCTACCTGCTGTCCAGCCCTTTGCGCAACGGTCCGCGGCCTGGAGGAAAGCTGCTTGTGCGACAGAGTGGGGCCAGCCAGTGTCTACCGGCCACACCACCCTGGGTATGCCCGATCTCGTCTGATCTCGGAAGCCAAGCAGGGTCGGGCTCGGACAGTACTGGGATGGTTGACCTCCTGGGAATACCGGGTGCTGTAGACAGGTTGCGATGTTTCTTTACACTTTCTCCTCTGGCCCAGCCTGGGAAGGCACTTTCCCGAATATCGGGGGGGGGGGGGGGAGATTTACGAAAACCTGTTTTGGGGGAAAAGTTGGCCCATTGCCCGTAAGCATCCAATGAGATGGCTTCTTCCAGTTTCAAAAAGGTAGCTAATAAAAAATGAAAAGAAGCAATGTGATCGGTTGCTACGGGCAACTGCTCCGCTTTTTCTCTGCGCAGGTTTTGACGAATCTCCCCCATTCAACTTGGGGCAAGCCAGAGCTGGAAGCCGCAGAGGCCTGTGTGCCGGTTTGCTGCTTGCTACTGTCAGCACACAATCCGTCCATCCAGCTCCATGTCCCGGCCAGAAAAGCTCATTGCCCCTGCAGCCAGGCATGTGTAAATATAAGAGTTAAAAGCAGCCCAGCCAGGAAATGGCCAGGCTTTGAGCAGGCTGAGGCTGAAGGGGCCAGCCCGAGCAAGGGCTCCCTGTGCAAAGCACTTTGTGTACGTAAGCCATAGAGCCAGTGAGCTGAAGCAGCCTTGGAGCTGGGCTGAGTGCGTGGAAAGGAGGGGGGCAGGAAGCAGGCCCAGTGCTGAGCAGCAGGCAGGCAGGCAGGCTGCAGAGTAGAAGAGCTGCAAATGAGAGGCTCGTCTCTGCCTACGGCCACACCACCCTGAACACGCCCGATCTCGTCTGATCTCGGAAGCTAAGCAGGGTCGGGCCTGGTTAGTACTTGGATGGGAGACCGCCTGGGAATACCAGGTGCTGTAGGCTTTTTGCTTTTTCTCACTTCAACCAGCAGGGGTCAGTCTCCCCTATGCCTTTTTTACATTCACTTTCTTAGCTGCACATTTGCTTCTTTTCTTCTTTTTTTATGGCCTTTCTCCCTTGTGTTGTTTATGTGACGTCACAGTACGGGATATGCTCCTACAGTCCTATCAGCTTGAGTCCCTGCACGTCCCCAGGGCTCACCTGCAATGTACGCAGGGGTGCGCTACCTGCTGTCCAGCCCTTTGCGCAACGGTCCGCGGCCTGGAGGAAAGCTGCTTGTGCGACAGAGTGGGGCCAGCCAGTGTCTACCGGCCACACCACCCTGGGTATGCCCGATCTCGTCTGATCTCGGAAGCCAAGCAGGGTCGGGCTCGGACAGTACTGGGATGGTTGACCTCCTGGGAATACCGGGTGCTGTAGACAGGTTGCGATGTTTCTTTACACTTTCTCCTCTGGCCCAGCCTGGGAAGGCACTTTCCCGAATATCGGGGGGGGGGGGGGAGATTTACGAAAACCTGTTTTGGGGGAAAAGTTGGCCCATTGCCCGTAAGCATCCAATGAGATGGCTTCTTCCAGTTTCAAAAAGGTAGCTAATAAAAAATGAAAAGAAGCAATGTGATCGGTTGCTACGGGCAACTGCTCCGCTTTTTCTCTGCGCAGGTTTTGACGAATCTCCCCCATTCAACTTGGGGCAAGCCAGAGCTGGAAGCCGCAGAGGCCTGTGTGCCGGTTTGCTGCTTGCTACTGTCAGCACACAATCCGTCCATCCAGCTCCATGTCCCGGCCAGAAAAGCTCATTGCCCCTGCAGCCAGGCATGTGTAAATATAAGAGTTAAAAGCAGCCCAGCCAGGAAATGGCCAGGCTTTGAGCAGGCTGAGGCTGAAGGGGCCAGCCCGAGCAAGGGCTCCCTGTGCAAAGCAGTTTGTGTACGTAAGCCATAGAGCCAGTGAGCTGAAGCAGCCTTGGAGCTGGGCTGAGTGCGTGGAAAGGAGGGGGGCAGGAAGCAGGCCCAGTGCTGAGCAGCAGGCAGGCAGGCAGGCTGCAGAGTAGAAGAGCTGCAAATGAGAGGCTCGTCTCTGCCTACGGCCACACCACCCTGAACACGCCCGATCTCGTCTGATCTCGGAAGCTAAGCAGGGTCGGGCCTGGTTAGTACTTGGATGGGAGACCGCCTGGGAATACCAGGTGCTGTAGGCTTTTTGCTTTTTCTCACTTCAACCAGCAGGGGTCAGTCTCCCCTATGCCTTTTTTACATTCACTTTCTTAGCTGCACATTTGCTTCTTTTCTTCTTTTTTTATGGCCTTTCTCCCTTGTGTTGTTTATGTGACGTCACAGTACGGGATATGCTCCTACAGTCCTATCAGCTTGAGTCCCTGCACGTCCCCAGGGCTCACCTGCAATGTACGCAGGGGTGCGCTACCTGCTGTCCAGCCCTTTGCGCAACGGTCCGCGGCCTGGAGGAAAGCTGCTTGTGCGACAGAGTGGGGCCAGCCAGTGTCTACCGGCCACACCACCCTGGGTATGCCCGATCTCGTCTGATCTCGGAAGCCAAGCAGGGTCGGGCTCGGACAGTACTGGGATGGTTGACCTCCTGGGAATACCGGGTGCTGTAGACAGGTTGCGATGTTTCTTTACACTTTCTCCTCTGGCCCAGCCTGGGAAGGCACTTTCCCGAATATCCGGGGGGGGGGGGAGATTTACGAAAACCTGTTTTGGGGGAAAAGTTGGCCCATTGCCCGTAAGCATCCAATGAGATGGCTTCTTCCAGTTTCAAAAAGGTAGCTAATAAAAAAATGAAAAGAAGCAATGTGATCGGTTGCTACGGGCAACTGCTCCGCTTTTTCTCTGCGCAGGTTTTGACGAATCTCCCCCATTCAACTTGGGGCAAGCCAGAGCTGGAAGCCGCAGAGGCCTGTGTGCCGGTTTGCTGCTTGCTACTGTCAGCACACAATCCGTCCATCCAGCTCCGTGTCCCGGCCAGAAAAGCTCATTGCCCCTGCAGCCAGGCATGTGTAAATATAAGAGTTAAAAGCAGCCCAGCCAGGAAATGGCCAGGCTTTGAGCAGGCTGAGGCTGAAGGGGCCAGCCCGAGCAAGGGCTCCCTGTGCAAAGCAGTTTGTGTACGTAAGCCATAGAGCCAGTGAGCTGAAGCAGCCTTGGAGCTGGGCTGAGTGCGTGGAAAGGAGGGGGGCAGGAAGCAGGCCCAGTGCTGAGCAGCAGGCAGGCAGGCAGGCTGCAGAGTAGAAGAGCTGCAAATGAGAGGCTCGTCTCTGCCTACGGCCACACCACCCTGAACACGCCCGATCTCGTCTGATCTCGGAAGCTAAGCAGGGTCGGGCCTGGTTAGTACTTGGATGGGAGACCGCCTGGGAATACCAGGTGCTGTAGGCTTTTTGCTTTTTCTCACTTCAACCAGCAGGGGTCAGTCTCCCCTATGCCTTTTTTACATTCACTTTCTTAGCTGCACATTTGCTTCTTTTCTTCTTTTTTTATGGCCTTTCTCCCTTGTGTTGTTTATGTGACGTCACAGTACGGGATATGCTCCTACAGTCCTATCAGCTTGAGTCCCTGCACGTCCCCAGGGCTCACCTGCAATGTACGCAGGGGTGCGCTACCTGCTGTCCAGCCCTTTGCGCAACGGTCCGCGGCCTGGAGGAAAGCTGCTTGTGCGACAGAGTGGGGCCAGCCAGTGTCTACCGGCCACACCACCCTGGGTATGCCCGATCTCGTCTGATCTCGGAAGCCAAGCAGGGTCGGGCTCGGACAGTACTGGGATGGTTGACCTCCTGGGAATACCGGGTGCTGTAGACAGGTTGCGATGTTTCTTTACACTTTCTCCTCTGGCCCAGCCTGGGAAGGCACTTTCCCGAATATCGGGGGGGGGGGGGGGGGGGAGATTTACGAAAACCTGTTTTGGGGGAAAAGTTGGCCCATTGCCCGTAAGCATCCAATGAGATGGCTTCTTCCAGTTTCAAAAAGGTAGCAAATAAAAAATGAAAAGAAGCAATGTGATCGGTTGCTACGGGCAACTGCTCCGCTTTTTCTCTGCGCAGGTTTTGACGAATCTCCCCCATTCAACTTGGGGCAAGCCAGAGCTGGAAGCCGCAGAGGCCTGTGTGCCGGTTTGCTGCTTGCTACTGTCAGCACACAATCCGTCCATCCAGCTCCGTGTCCCGGCCAGAAAAGCTCATTGCCCCTGCAGCCAGGCATGTGTAAATATAAGAGTTAAAAGCAGCCCAGCCAGGAAATGGCCAGGCTTTGAGCAGGCTGAGGCTGAAGGGGCCAGCCCGAGCAAGGGCTCCCTGTGCAAAGCAGTTTGTGTACGTAAGCCATAGAGCCAGTGAGCTGAAGCAGCCTTGGAGCTGGGCTGAGTGCGTGGAAAGGAGGGGGGCAGGAAGCAGGCCCAGTGCTGAGCAGCAGGCAGGCAGGCAGGCTGCAGAGTAGAAGAGCTGCAAATGAGAGGCTCGTCTCTGCCTACGGCCACACCACCCTGAACACGCCCGATCTCGTCTGATCTCGGAAGCCAAGCAGGGTCGGGCTCGGACAGTACTGGGATGGTTGACCTCCTGGGAATACCGGGTGCTGTAGACAGGTTGCGATGTTTCTTTACACTTTCTCCTCTGGCCCAGCCTGGGAAGGCACTTTCCCGAATATCGGGGGGGGGGAGATTTACGAAAACCTGTTTTGGGGGAAAAGTTGGCCCATTGCCCGTAAGCATCCAATGAGATGGCTTCTTCCAGTTTCAAAAAGGTAGCAAATAAAAAATGAAAAGAAGCAATGTGATCGGTTGCTACGGGCAACTGCTCCGCTTTTTCTCTGCGCAGGTTTTGACGAATCTCCCCCATTCAACTTGGGGCAAGCCAGAGCTGGAAGCCGCAGAGGCCTGTGTGCCGGTTTGCTGCTTGCTACTGTCAGCACACAATCCGTCCATCCAGCTCCGTGTCCCGGCCAGAAAAGCTCATTGCCCCTGCAGCCAGGCATGTGTAAATATAAGAGTTAAAAGCAGCCCAGCCAGGAAATGGCCAGGCTTTGAGCAGGCTGAGGCTGAAGGGGCCAGCCCGAGCAAGGGCTCCCTGTGCAAAGCAGTTTGTGTACGTAAGCCATAGAGCCAGTGAGCTGAAGCAGCCTTGGAGCTGGGCTGAGTGCGTGGAAAGGAGGGGGGCAGGAAGCAGGCCCAGTGCTGAGCAGCAGGCAGGCAGGCAGGCAGGCAGGCTGCAGAGTAGAAGAGCTGCAAATGAGAGGCTCGTCTCTGCCTACGGCCACACCACCCTGAACACGCCCGATCTCGTCTGATCTCGGAAGCTAAGCAGGGTCGGGGCTGGTTAGTACTTGGATGGGAGACCGCCTGGGAATACCAGGTGCTGTAGGCTTTTTGCTTTTTCTCACTTCAACCAGCAGGGGTCAGTCTCCCCTATGCCTTTTTTACATTCACTTTCTTAGCTGCACATTTGCTTCTTTTCTTCTTTTTTTATGGCCTTTCTCCCTTGTGTTGTTTATGTGACGTCACAGTACGGGATATGCTCCTACAGTCCTATCAGCTTGAGTCCCTGCACGTCCCCAGGGCTCACCTGCAATGTACGCAGGGGTGCGCTACCTGCTGTCCAGCCCTTTGCGCAACGGTCCGCGGCCTGGAGGAAAGCTGCTTGTGCGACAGAGTGGGGCCAGCCAGTGTCTACCGGCCACACCACCCTGGGTATGCCCGATCTCGTCTGATCTCGGAAGCCAAGCAGGGTCGGGCTCGGACAGTACTGGGATGGTTGACCTCCTGGGAATACCGGGTGCTGTAGACAGGTTGCGATGTTTCTTTACACTTTCTCCTCTGGCCCAGCCTGGGAAGGCACTTTCCCGAATATCGGGGGGGGGGGAGATTTACGAAAACCTGTTTTGGGGGAAAAGTTGGCCCATTGCCCGTAAGCATCCAATGAGATGGCTTCTTCCAGTTTCAAAAAGGTAGCAAATAAAAAATGAAAAGAAGCAATGTGATCGGTTGCTACGGGCAACTGCTCCGCTTTTTCTCTGCGCAGGTTTTGACGAATCTCCCCCATTCAACTTGGGGCAAGCCAGAGCTGGAAGCCGCAGAGGCCTGTGTGCCGGTTTGCTGCTTGCTACTGTCAGCACACAATCCGTCCATCCAGCTCCGTGTCCCGGCCAGAAAAGCTCATTGCCCCTGCAGCCAGGCATGTGTAAATATAAGAGTTAAAAGCAGCCCAGCCAGGAAATGGCCAGGCTTTGAGCAGGCTGAGGCTGAAGGGGCCAGCCCGAGCAAGGGCTCCCTGTGCAAAGCAGTTTGTGTACGTAAGCCATAGAGCCAGTGAGCTGAAGCAGCCTTGGAGCTGGGCTGAGTGCGTGGAAAGGAGGGGGGCAGGAAGCAGGCCCAGTGCTGAGCAGCAGGCAGGCAGGCAGGCTGCAGAGTAGAAGAGCTGCAAATGAGAGGCTCGTCTCTGCCTACGGCCACACCACCCTGAACACGCCCGATCTCGTCTGATCTCGGAAGCCAAGCAGGGTCGGGCTCGGACAGTACTGGGATGGTTGACCTCCTGGGAATACCGGGTGCTGTAGACAGGTTGCGATGTTTCTTTACACTTTCTCCTCTGGCCCAGCCTGGGAAGGCACTTTCCCGAATATCGGGGGGGGGGAGATTTACGAAAACCTGTTTTGGGGGAAAAGTTGGCCCATTGCCCGTAAGCATCCAATGAGATGGCTTCTTCCAGTTTCAAAAAGGTAGCAAATAAAAAATGAAAAGAAGCAATGTGATCGGTTGCTACGGGCAACTGCTCCGCTTTTTCTCTGCGCAGGTTTTGACGAATCTCCCCCATTCAACTTGGGGCAAGCCAGAGCTGGAAGCCGCAGAGGCCTGTGTGCCGGTTTGCTGCTTGCTACTGTCAGCACACAATCCGTCCATCCAGCTCCGTGTCCCGGCCAGAAAAGCTCATTGCCCCTGCAGCCAGGCATGTGTAAATATAAGAGTTAAAAGCAGCCCAGCCAGGAAATGGCCAGGCTTTGAGCAGGCTGAGGCTGAAGGGGCCAGCCCGAGCAAGGGCTCCCTGTGCAAAGCAGTTTGTGTACGTAAGCCATAGAGCCAGTGAGCTGAAGCAGCCTTGGAGCTGGGCTGAGTGCGTGGAAAGGAGGGGGGCAGGAAGCAGGCCCAGTGCTGAGCAGCAGGCAGGCAGGCAGGCTGCAGAGTAGAAGAGCTGCAAATGAGAGGCTCATCTCTGCCTACGGCCACACCACCCTGAACACGCCCGATCTCGTCTGATCTCGGAAGCTAAGCAGGGTCGGGCCTGGTTAGTACTTGGATGGGAGACCGCCTGGGAATACCAGGTGCTGTAGGCTTTTTGCTTTTTCTCACTTCAACCAGCAGGGGTCAGTCTCCCCTATGCCTTTTTTACATTCACTTTCTTAGCTGCACATTTGCTTCTTTTCTTCTTTTTTTATGGCCTTTCTCCCTTGTGTTGTTTATGTGACGTCACAGTACGGGATATGCTCCTACAGTCCTATCAGCTTGAGTCCCTGCACGTCCCCAGGGCTCACCTGCAATGTACGCAGGGGTGCGCTACCTGCTGTCCAGCCCTTTGCGCAACGGTCCGCGGCCTGGAGGAAAGCTGCTTGTGCGACAGAGTGGGGCCAGCCAGTGTCTACCGGCCACACCACCCTGGGTATGCCCGATCTCGTCTGATCTCGGAAGCCAAGCAGGGTCGGGCTCGGACAGTACTGGGATGGTTGACCTCCTGGGAATACCGGGTGCTGTAGACAGGTTGCGATGTTTCTTTACACTTTCTCCTCTGGCCCAGCCTGGGAAGGCACTTTCCCGAATATCGGGGGGGGGGGGGGGAGATTTACGAAAACCTGTTTTGGGGGAAAAGTTGGCCCATTGCCCGTAAGCATCCAATGAGATGGCTTCTTCCAGTTTCAAAAAGGTAGCTAATAAAAAATGAAAAGAAGCAATGTGATCGGTTGCTACGGGCAACTGCTCCGCTTTTTCTCTGCGCAGGTTTTGACGAATCTCCCCCATTCAACTTGGGGCAAGCCAGAGCTGGAAGCCGCAGAGGCCTGTGTGCCGGTTTGCTGCTTGCTACTGTCAGCACACAATCCGTCCATCCAGCTCCATGTCCCGGCCAGAAAAGCTCATTGCCCCTGCAGCCAGGCATGTGTAAATATAAGAGTTAAAAGCAGCCCAGCCAGGAAATGGCCAGGCTTTGAGCAGGCTGAGGCTGAAGGGGCCAGCCCGAGCAAGGGCTCCCTGTGCAAAGCACTTTGTGTACGTAAGCCATAGAGCCAGTGAGCTGAAGCAGCCTTGGAGCTGGGCTGAGTGCGTGGAAAGGAGGGGGGCAGGAAGCAGGCCCAGTGCTGAGCAGCAGGCAGGCAGGCAGGCTGCAGAGTAGAAGAGCTGCAAATGAGAGGCTCGTCTCTGCCTACGGCCACACCACCCTGAACACGCCCGATCTCGTCTGATCTCGGAAGCTAAGCAGGGTCGGGCCTGGTTAGTACTTGGATGGGAGACCGCCTGGGAATACCAGGTGCTGTAGGCTTTTTGCTTTTTCTCACTTCAACCAGCAGGGGTCAGTCTCCCCTATGCCTTTTTTACATTCACTTTCTTAGCTGCACATTTGCTTCTTTTCTTCTTTTTTTATGGCCTTTCTCCCTTGTGTTGTTTATGTGACGTCACAGTACGGGATATGCTCCTACAGTCCTATCAGCTTGAGTCCCTGCACGTCCCCAGGGCTCACCTGCAATGTACGCAGGGGTGCGCTACCTGCTGTCCAGCCCTTTGCGCAACGGTCCGCGGCCTGGAGGAAAGCTGCTTGTGCGACAGAGTGGGGCCAGCCAGTGTCTACCGGCCACACCACCCTGGGTATGCCCGATCTCGTCTGATCTCGGAAGCCAAGCAGGGTCGGGCTCGGACAGTACTGGGATGGTTGACCTCCTGGGAATACCGGGTGCTGTAGACAGGTTGCGATGTTTCTTTACACTTTCTCCTCTGGCCCAGCCTGGGAAGGCACTTTCCCGAATATCCGGGGGGGGGGGGGAGATTTACGAAAACCTGTTTTGGGGGAAAAGTTGGCCCATTGCCCGTAAGCATCCAATGAGATGGCTTCTTCCAGTTTCAAAAAGGTAGCTAATAAAAAAATGAAAAGAAGCAATGTGATCGGTTGCTACGGGCAACTGCTCCGCTTTTTCTCTGCGCAGGTTTTGACGAATCTCCCCCATTCAACTTGGGGCAAGCCAGAGCTGGAAGCCGCAGAGGCCTGTGTGCCGGTTTGCTGCTTGCTACTGTCAGCACACAATCCGTCCATCCAGCTCCGTGTCCCGGCCAGAAAAGCTCATTGCCCCTGCAGCCAGGCATGTGTAAATATAAGAGTTAAAAGCAGCCCAGCCAGGAAATGGCCAGGCTTTGAGCAGGCTGAGGCTGAAGGGGCCAGCCCGAGCAAGGGCTCCCTGTGCAAAGCAGTTTGTGTACGTAAGCCATAGAGCCAGTGAGCTGAAGCAGCCTTGGAGCTGGGCTGAGTGCGTGGAAAGGAGGGGGGCAGGAAGCAGGCCCAGTGCTGAGCAGCAGGCAGGCAGGCAGGCTGCAGAGTAGAAGAGCTGCAAATGAGAGGCTCGTCTCTGCCTACGGCCACACCACCCTGAACACGCCCGATCTCGTCTGATCTCGGAAGCTAAGCAGGGTCGGGCCTGGTTAGTACTTGGATGGGAGACCGCCTGGGAATACCAGGTGCTGTAGGCTTTTTGCTTTTTCTCACTTCAACCAGCAGGGGTCAGTCTCCCCTATGCCTTTTTTACATTCACTTTCTTAGCTGCACATTTGCTTCTTTTCTTCTTTTTTTATGGCCTTTCTCCCTTGTGTTGTTTATGTGACGTCACAGTACGGGATATGCTCCTACAGTCCTATCAGCTTGAGTCCCTGCACGTCCCCAGGGCTCACCTGCAATGTACGCAGGGGTGCGCTACCTGCTGTCCAGCCCTTTGCGCAACGGTCCGCGGCCTGGAGGAAAGCTGCTTGTGCGACAGAGTGGGGCCAGCCAGTGTCTACCGGCCACACCACCCTGGGTATGCCCGATCTCGTCTGATCTCGGAAGCCAAGCAGGGTCGGGCTCGGACAGTACTGGGATGGTTGACCTCCTGGGAATACCGGGTGCTGTAGACAGGTTGCGATGTTTCTTTACACTTTCTCCTCTGGCCCAGCCTGGGAAGGCACTTTCCCGAATATCGGGGGGGGGGGGGGGGGAGATTTACGAAAACCTGTTTTGGGGGAAAAGTTGGCCCATTGCCCGTAAGCATCCAATGAGATGGCTTCTTCCAGTTTCAAAAAGGTAGCAAATAAAAAATGAAAAGAAGCAATGTGATCGGTTGCTACGGGCAACTGCTCCGCTTTTTCTCTGCGCAGGTTTTGACGAATCTCCCCCATTCAACTTGGGGCAAGCCAGAGCTGGAAGCCGCAGAGGCCTGTGTGCCGGTTTGCTGCTTGCTACTGTCAGCACACAATCCGTCCATCCAGCTCCGTGTCCCGGCCAGAAAAGCTCATTGCCCCTGCAGCCAGGCATGTGTAAATATAAGAGTTAAAAGCAGCCCAGCCAGGAAATGGCCAGGCTTTGAGCAGGCTGAGGCTGAAGGGGCCAGCCCGAGCAAGGGCTCCCTGTGCAAAGCAGTTTGTGTACGTAAGCCATAGAGCCAGTGAGCTGAAGCAGCCTTGGAGCTGGGCTGAGTGCGTGGAAAGGAGGGGGGCAGGAAGCAGGCCCAGTGCTGAGCAGCAGGCAGGCAGGCAGGCTGCAGAGTAGAAGAGCTGCAAATGAGAGGCTCGTCTCTGCCTACGGCCACACCACCCTGAACACGCCCGATCTCGTCTGATCTCGGAAGCCAAGCAGGGTCGGGCTCGGACAGTACTGGGATGGTTGACCTCCTGGGAATACCGGGTGCTGTAGACAGGTTGCGATGTTTCTTTACACTTTCTCCTCTGGCCCAGCCTGGGAAGGCACTTTCCCGAATATCGGGGGGGGGGAGATTTACGAAAACCTGTTTTGGGGGAAAAGTTGGCCCATTGCCCGTAAGCATCCAATGAGATGGCTTCTTCCAGTTTCAAAAAGGTAGCAAATAAAAAATGAAAAGAAGCAATGTGATCGGTTGCTACGGGCAACTGCTCCGCTTTTTCTCTGCGCAGGTTTTGACGAATCTCCCCCATTCAACTTGGGGCAAGCCAGAGCTGGAAGCCGCAGAGGCCTGTGTGCCGGTTTGCTGCTTGCTACTGTCAGCACACAATCCGTCCATCCAGCTCCGTGTCCCGGCCAGAAAAGCTCATTGCCCCTGCAGCCAGGCATGTGTAAATATAAGAGTTAAAAGCAGCCCAGCCAGGAAATGGCCAGGCTTTGAGCAGGCTGAGGCTGAAGGGGCCAGCCCGAGCAAGGGCTCCCTGTGCAAAGCAGTTTGTGTACGTAAGCCATAGAGCCAGTGAGCTGAAGCAGCCTTGGAGCTGGGCTGAGTGCGTGGAAAGGAGGGGGGCAGGAAGCAGGCCCAGTGCTGAGCAGCAGGCAGGCAGGCAGGCAGGCAGGCTGCAGAGTAGAAGAGCTGCAAATGAGAGGCTCGTCTCTGCCTACGGCCACACCACCCTGAACACGCCCGATCTCGTCTGATCTCGGAAGCTAAGCAGGGTCGGGGCTGGTTAGTACTTGGATGGGAGACCGCCTGGGAATACCAGGTGCTGTAGGCTTTTTGCTTTTTCTCACTTCAACCAGCAGGGGTCAGTCTCCCCTATGCCTTTTTTACATTCACTTTCTTAGCTGCACATTTGCTTCTTTTCTTCTTTTTTTATGGCCTTTCTCCCTTGTGTTGTTTATGTGACGTCACAGTACGGGATATGCTCCTACAGTCCTATCAGCTTGAGTCCCTGCACGTCCCCAGGGCTCACCTGCAATGTACGCAGGGGTGCGCTACCTGCTGTCCAGCCCTTTGCGCAACGGTCCGCGGCCTGGAGGAAAGCTGCTTGTGCGACAGAGTGGGGCCAGCCAGTGTCTACCGGCCACACCACCCTGGGTATGCCCGATCTCGTCTGATCTCGGAAGCCAAGCAGGGTCGGGCTCGGACAGTACTGGGATGGTTGACCTCCTGGGAATACCGGGTGCTGTAGACAGGTTGCGATGTTTCTTTACACTTTCTCCTCTGGCCCAGCCTGGGAAGGCACTTTCCCGAATATCGGGGGGGGGGGAGATTTACGAAAACCTGTTTTGGGGGAAAAGTTGGCCCATTGCCCGTAAGCATCCAATGAGATGGCTTCTTCCAGTTTCAAAAAGGTAGCAAATAAAAAATGAAAAGAAGCAATGTGATCGGTTGCTACGGGCAACTGCTCCGCTTTTTCTCTGCGCAGGTTTTGACGAATCTCCCCCATTCAACTTGGGGCAAGCCAGAGCTGGAAGCCGCAGAGGCCTGTGTGCCGGTTTGCTGCTTGCTACTGTCAGCACACAATCCGTCCATCCAGCTCCGTGTCCCGGCCAGAAAAGCTCATTGCCCCTGCAGCCAGGCATGTGTAAATATAAGAGTTAAAAGCAGCCCAGCCAGGAAATGGCCAGGCTTTGAGCAGGCTGAGGCTGAAGGGGCCAGCCCGAGCAAGGGCTCCCTGTGCAAAGCAGTTTGTGTACGTAAGCCATAGAGCCAGTGAGCTGAAGCAGCCTTGGAGCTGGGCTGAGTGCGTGGAAAGGAGGGGGGCAGGAAGCAGGCCCAGTGCTGAGCAGCAGGCAGGCAGGCAGGCTGCAGAGTAGAAGAGCTGCAAATGAGAGGCTCGTCTCTGCCTACGGCCACACCACCCTGAACACGCCCGATCTCGTCTGATCTCGGAAGCCAAGCAGGGTCGGGCTCGGACAGTACTGGGATGGTTGACCTCCTGGGAATACCGGGTGCTGTAGACAGGTTGCGATGTTTCTTTACACTTTCTCCTCTGGCCCAGCCTGGGAAGGCACTTTCCCGAATATCGGGGGGGGGGAGATTTACGAAAACCTGTTTTGGGGGAAAAGTTGGCCCATTGCCCGTAAGCATCCAATGAGATGGCTTCTTCCAGTTTCAAAAAGGTAGCAAATAAAAAATGAAAAGAAGCAATGTGATCGGTTGCTACGGGCAACTGCTCCGCTTTTTCTCTGCGCAGGTTTTGACGAATCTCCCCCATTCAACTTGGGGCAAGCCAGAGCTGGAAGCCGCAGAGGCCTGTGTGCCGGTTTGCTGCTTGCTACTGTCAGCACACAATCCGTCCATCCAGCTCCGTGTCCCGGCCAGAAAAGCTCATTGCCCCTGCAGCCAGGCATGTGTAAATATAAGAGTTAAAAGCAGCCCAGCCAGGAAATGGCCAGGCTTTGAGCAGGCTGAGGCTGAAGGGGCCAGCCCGAGCAAGGGCTCCCTGTGCAAAGCAGTTTGTGTACGTAAGCCATAGAGCCAGTGAGCTGAAGCAGCCTTGGAGCTGGGCTGAGTGCGTGGAAAGGAGGGGGGCAGGAAGCAGGCCCAGTGCTGAGCAGCAGGCAGGCAGGCAGGCTGCAGAGTAGAAGAGCTGCAAATGAGAGGCTCATCTCTGCCTACGGCCACACCACCCTGAACACGCCCGATCTCGTCTGATCTCGGAAGCTAAGCAGGGTCGGGCCTGGTTAGTACTTGGATGGGAGACCGCCTGGGAATACCAGGTGCTGTAGGCTTTTTGCTTTTTCTCACTTCAACCAGCAGGGGTCAGTCTCCCCTATGCCTTTTTTACATTCACTTTCTTAGCTGCACATTTGCTTCTTTTCTTCTTTTTTTATGGCCTTTCTCCCTTGTGTTGTTTATGTGACGTCACAGTACGGGATATGCTCCTACAGTCCTATCAGCTTGAGTCCCTGCACGTCCCCAGGGCTCACCTGCAATGTACGCAGGGGTGCGCTACCTGCTGTCCAGCCCTTTGCGCAACGGTCCGCGGCCTGGAGGAAAGCTGCTTGTGCGACAGAGTGGGGCCAGCCAGTGTCTACCGGCCACACCACCCTGGGTATGCCCGATCTCGTCTGATCTCGGAAGCCAAGCAGGGTCGGGCTCGGACAGTACTGGGATGGTTGACCTCCTGGGAATACCGGGTGCTGTAGACAGGTTGCGATGTTTCTTTACACTTTCTCCTCTGGCCCAGCCTGGGAAGGCACTTTCCCGAATATCGGGGGGGGGGGGGGAGATTTACGAAAACCTGTTTTGGGGGAAAAGTTGGCCCATTGCCCGTAAGCATCCAATGAGATGGCTTCTTCCAGTTTCAAAAAGGTAGCTAATAAAAAATGAAAAGAAGCAATGTGATCGGTTGCTACGGGCAACTGCTCCGCTTTTTCTCTGCGCAGGTTTTGACGAATCTCCCCCATTCAACTTGGGGCAAGCCAGAGCTGGAAGCCGCAGAGGCCTGTGTGCCGGTTTGCTGCTTGCTACTGTCAGCACACAATCCGTCCATCCAGCTCCATGTCCCGGCCAGAAAAGCTCATTGCCCCTGCAGCCAGGCATGTGTAAATATAAGAGTTAAAAGCAGCCCAGCCAGGAAATGGCCAGGCTTTGAGCAGGCTGAGGCTGAAGGGGCCAGCCCGAGCAAGGGCTCCCTGTGCAAAGCACTTTGTGTACGTAAGCCATAGAGCCAGTGAGCTGAAGCAGCCTTGGAGCTGGGCTGAGTGCGTGGAAAGGAGGGGGGCAGGAAGCAGGCCCAGTGCTGAGCAGCAGGCAGGCAGGCAGGCTGCAGAGTAGAAGAGCTGCAAATGAGAGGCTCGTCTCTGCCTACGGCCACACCACCCTGAACACGCCCGATCTCGTCTGATCTCGGAAGCTAAGCAGGGTCGGGCCTGGTTAGTACTTGGATGGGAGACCGCCTGGGAATACCAGGTGCTGTAGGCTTTTTGCTTTTTCTCACTTCAACCAGCAGGGGTCAGTCTCCCCTATGCCTTTTTTACATTCACTTTCTTAGCTGCACATTTGCTTCTTTTCTTCTTTTTTTATGGCCTTTCTCCCTTGTGTTGTTTATGTGACGTCACAGTACGGGATATGCTCCTACAGTCCTATCAGCTTGAGTCCCTGCACGTCCCCAGGGCTCACCTGCAATGTACGCAGGGGTGCGCTACCTGCTGTCCAGCCCTTTGCGCAACGGTCCGCGGCCTGGAGGAAAGCTGCTTGTGCGACAGAGTGGGGCCAGCCAGTGTCTACCGGCCACACCACCCTGGGTATGCCCGATCTCGTCTGATCTCGGAAGCCAAGCAGGGTCGGGCTCGGACAGTACTGGGATGGTTGACCTCCTGGGAATACCGGGTGCTGTAGACAGGTTGCGATGTTTCTTTACACTTTCTCCTCTGGCCCAGCCTGGGAAGGCACTTTCCCGAATATCCGGGGGGGGGGGGGAGATTTACGAAAACCTGTTTTGGGGGAAAAGTTGGCCCATTGCCCGTAAGCATCCAATGAGATGGCTTCTTCCAGTTTCAAAAAGGTAGCTAATAAAAAAATGAAAAGAAGCAATGTGATCGGTTGCTACGGGCAACTGCTCCGCTTTTTCTCTGCGCAGGTTTTGACGAATCTCCCCCATTCAACTTGGGGCAAGCCAGAGCTGGAAGCCGCAGAGGCCTGTGTGCCGGTTTGCTGCTTGCTACTGTCAGCACACAATCCGTCCATCCAGCTCCGTGTCCCGGCCAGAAAAGCTCATTGCCCCTGCAGCCAGGCATGTGTAAATATAAGAGTTAAAAGCAGCCCAGCCAGGAAATGGCCAGGCTTTGAGCAGGCTGAGGCTGAAGGGGCCAGCCCGAGCAAGGGCTCCCTGTGCAAAGCAGTTTGTGTACGTAAGCCATAGAGCCAGTGAGCTGAAGCAGCCTTGGAGCTGGGCTGAGTGCGTGGAAAGGAGGGGGGCAGGAAGCAGGCCCAGTGCTGAGCAGCAGGCAGGCAGGCAGGCTGCAGAGTAGAAGAGCTGCAAATGAGAGGCTCGTCTCTGCCTACGGCCACACCACCCTGAACACGCCCGATCTCGTCTGATCTCGGAAGCTAAGCAGGGTCGGGCCTGGTTAGTACTTGGATGGGAGACCGCCTGGGAATACCAGGTGCTGTAGGCTTTTTGCTTTTTCTCACTTCAACCAGCAGGGGTCAGTCTCCCCTATGCCTTTTTTACATTCACTTTCTTAGCTGCACATTTGCTTCTTTTCTTCTTTTTTTATGGCCTTTCTCCCTTGTGTTGTTTATGTGACGTCACAGTACGGGATATGCTCCTACAGTCCTATCAGCTTGAGTCCCTGCACGTCCCCAGGGCTCACCTGCAATGTACGCAGGGGTGCGCTACCTGCTGTCCAGCCCTTTGCGCAACGGTCCGCGGCCTGGAGGAAAGCTGCTTGTGCGACAGAGTGGGGCCAGCCAGTGTCTACCGGCCACACCACCCTGGGTATGCCCGATCTCGTCTGATCTCGGAAGCCAAGCAGGGTCGGGCTCGGACAGTACTGGGATGGTTGACCTCCTGGGAATACCGGGTGCTGTAGACAGGTTGCGATGTTTCTTTACACTTTCTCCTCTGGCCCAGCCTGGGAAGGCACTTTCCCGAATATCGGGGGGGGGGGGGGGGAGATTTACGAAAACCTGTTTTGGGGGAAAAGTTGGCCCATTGCCCGTAAGCATCCAATGAGATGGCTTCTTCCAGTTTCAAAAAGGTAGCAAATAAAAAATGAAAAGAAGCAATGTGATCGGTTGCTACGGGCAACTGCTCCGCTTTTTCTCTGCGCAGGTTTTGACGAATCTCCCCCATTCAACTTGGGGCAAGCCAGAGCTGGAAGCCGCAGAGGCCTGTGTGCCGGTTTGCTGCTTGCTACTGTCAGCACACAATCCGTCCATCCAGCTCCGTGTCCCGGCCAGAAAAGCTCATTGCCCCTGCAGCCAGGCATGTGTAAATATAAGAGTTAAAAGCAGCCCAGCCAGGAAATGGCCAGGCTTTGAGCAGGCTGAGGCTGAAGGGGCCAGCCCGAGCAAGGGCTCCCTGTGCAAAGCAGTTTGTGTACGTAAGCCATAGAGCCAGTGAGCTGAAGCAGCCTTGGAGCTGGGCTGAGTGCGTGGAAAGGAGGGGGGCAGGAAGCAGGCCCAGTGCTGAGCAGCAGGCAGGCAGGCAGGCTGCAGAGTAGAAGAGCTGCAAATGAGAGGCTCGTCTCTGCCTACGGCCACACCACCCTGAACACGCCCGATCTCGTCTGATCTCGGAAGCCAAGCAGGGTCGGGCTCGGACAGTACTGGGATGGTTGACCTCCTGGGAATACCGGGTGCTGTAGACAGGTTGCGATGTTTCTTTACACTTTCTCCTCTGGCCCAGCCTGGGAAGGCACTTTCCCGAATATCGGGGGGGGGGAGATTTACGAAAACCTGTTTTGGGGGAAAAGTTGGCCCATTGCCCGTAAGCATCCAATGAGATGGCTTCTTCCAGTTTCAAAAAGGTAGCAAATAAAAAATGAAAAGAAGCAATGTGATCGGTTGCTACGGGCAACTGCTCCGCTTTTTCTCTGCGCAGGTTTTGACGAATCTCCCCCATTCAACTTGGGGCAAGCCAGAGCTGGAAGCCGCAGAGGCCTGTGTGCCGGTTTGCTGCTTGCTACTGTCAGCACACAATCCGTCCATCCAGCTCCGTGTCCCGGCCAGAAAAGCTCATTGCCCCTGCAGCCAGGCATGTGTAAATATAAGAGTTAAAAGCAGCCCAGCCAGGAAATGGCCAGGCTTTGAGCAGGCTGAGGCTGAAGGGGCCAGCCCGAGCAAGGGCTCCCTGTGCAAAGCAGTTTGTGTACGTAAGCCATAGAGCCAGTGAGCTGAAGCAGCCTTGGAGCTGGGCTGAGTGCGTGGAAAGGAGGGGGGCAGGAAGCAGGCCCAGTGCTGAGCAGCAGGCAGGCAGGCAGGCAGGCAGGCTGCAGAGTAGAAGAGCTGCAAATGAGAGGCTCGTCTCTGCCTACGGCCACACCACCCTGAACACGCCCGATCTCGTCTGATCTCGGAAGCTAAGCAGGGTCGGGGCTGGTTAGTACTTGGATGGGAGACCGCCTGGGAATACCAGGTGCTGTAGGCTTTTTGCTTTTTCTCACTTCAACCAGCAGGGGTCAGTCTCCCCTATGCCTTTTTTACATTCACTTTCTTAGCTGCACATTTGCTTCTTTTCTTCTTTTTTTATGGCCTTTCTCCCTTGTGTTGTTTATGTGACGTCACAGTACGGGATATGCTCCTACAGTCCTATCAGCTTGAGTCCCTGCACGTCCCCAGGGCTCACCTGCAATGTACGCAGGGGTGCGCTACCTGCTGTCCAGCCCTTTGCGCAACGGTCCGCGGCCTGGAGGAAAGCTGCTTGTGCGACAGAGTGGGGCCAGCCAGTGTCTACCGGCCACACCACCCTGGGTATGCCCGATCTCGTCTGATCTCGGAAGCCAAGCAGGGTCGGGCTCGGACAGTACTGGGATGGTTGACCTCCTGGGAATACCGGGTGCTGTAGACAGGTTGCGATGTTTCTTTACACTTTCTCCTCTGGCCCAGCCTGGGAAGGCACTTTCCCGAATATCGGGGGGGGGGGAGATTTACGAAAACCTGTTTTGGGGGAAAAGTTGGCCCATTGCCCGTAAGCATCCAATGAGATGGCTTCTTCCAGTTTCAAAAAGGTAGCAAATAAAAAATGAAAAGAAGCAATGTGATCGGTTGCTACGGGCAACTGCTCCGCTTTTTCTCTGCGCAGGTTTTGACGAATCTCCCCCATTCAACTTGGGGCAAGCCAGAGCTGGAAGCCGCAGAGGCCTGTGTGCCGGTTTGCTGCTTGCTACTGTCAGCACACAATCCGTCCATCCAGCTCCGTGTCCCGGCCAGAAAAGCTCATTGCCCCTGCAGCCAGGCATGTGTAAATATAAGAGTTAAAAGCAGCCCAGCCAGGAAATGGCCAGGCTTTGAGCAGGCTGAGGCTGAAGGGGCCAGCCCGAGCAAGGGCTCCCTGTGCAAAGCAGTTTGTGTACGTAAGCCATAGAGCCAGTGAGCTGAAGCAGCCTTGGAGCTGGGCTGAGTGCGTGGAAAGGAGGGGGGCAGGAAGCAGGCCCAGTGCTGAGCAGCAGGCAGGCAGGCAGGCTGCAGAGTAGAAGAGCTGCAAATGAGAGGCTCGTCTCTGCCTACGGCCACACCACCCTGAACACGCCCGATCTCGTCTGATCTCGGAAGCCAAGCAGGGTCGGGCTCGGACAGTACTGGGATGGTTGACCTCCTGGGAATACCGGGTGCTGTAGACAGGTTGCGATGTTTCTTTACACTTTCTCCTCTGGCCCAGCCTGGGAAGGCACTTTCCCGAATATCGGGGGGGGGGAGATTTACGAAAACCTGTTTTGGGGGAAAAGTTGGCCCATTGCCCGTAAGCATCCAATGAGATGGCTTCTTCCAGTTTCAAAAAGGTAGCAAATAAAAAATGAAAAGAAGCAATGTGATCGGTTGCTACGGGCAACTGCTCCGCTTTTTCTCTGCGCAGGTTTTGACGAATCTCCCCCATTCAACTTGGGGCAAGCCAGAGCTGGAAGCCGCAGAGGCCTGTGTGCCGGTTTGCTGCTTGCTACTGTCAGCACACAATCCGTCCATCCAGCTCCGTGTCCCGGCCAGAAAAGCTCATTGCCCCTGCAGCCAGGCATGTGTAAATATAAGAGTTAAAAGCAGCCCAGCCAGGAAATGGCCAGGCTTTGAGCAGGCTGAGGCTGAAGGGGCCAGCCCGAGCAAGGGCTCCCTGTGCAAAGCAGTTTGTGTACGTAAGCCATAGAGCCAGTGAGCTGAAGCAGCCTTGGAGCTGGGCTGAGTGCGTGGAAAGGAGGGGGGCAGGAAGCAGGCCCAGTGCTGAGCAGCAGGCAGGCAGGCAGGCTGCAGAGTAGAAGAGCTGCAAATGAGAGACTCGTCTCTGCCTACGGCCACACCACCCTGAACACGCCCGATCTCGTCTGATCTCGGAAGCTAAGCAGGGTCGGGCCTGGTCAGTACTTGGATGGGAGACCGCCTGGGAATACCAGGTGCTGTAGGCTTTTTGCTTTTTCTCACTTCAACCAGCAGGGGTCAGTCTCCCCTATGCCTTTTTTACATTCACTTTCTTAGCTGCACATTTGCTTCTTTTCTTCTTTTTTTATGGCCTTTCTCCCTTGTGTTGTTTATGTGACGTCACAGTACGGGATATGCTCCTACAGTCCTATCAGCTTGAGTCCCTGCACGTCCCCAGGGCTCACCTGCAATGTACGCAGGGGTGCGCTACCTGCTGTCCAGCCCTTTGCGCAACGGTCCGCGGCCTGGAGGAAAGCTGCTTGTGCGACAGAGTGGGGCCAGCCAGTGTCTACCGGCCACACCACCCTGGGTATGTCTGATCTCGGAAGCCAAGCAGGGTCGGGCTCGGACAGTACTGGGATGGTTGACCTCCTGGGAATACCGGGTGCTGTAGACAGGTTGCGATGTTTCTTTACACTTTCTCCTCTGGCCCAGCCTGGGAAGGCACTTTCCCGAATATCGGGGGGGGAGGAGATTTACGAAAACCTGTTTTGGGGGAAAAGTTGGCCCATTGCCCGTAAGCATCCAATGAGATGGCTTCTTCCAGTTTCAAAAAGGTAGCAAATAAAAAATGAAAAGAAGCAATGTGATCGGTTGCTACGGGCAACTGCTCCGCTTTTTCTCTGCGCAGGTTTTGACGAATCTCCCCCATTCAACTTGGGGCAAGCCAGAGCTGGAAGCCGCAGAGGCCTGTGTGCCGGTTTGCTGCTTGCTACTGTCAGCACACAATCCGTCCATCCAGCTCCGTGTCCCGGCCAGAAAAGCTCATTGCCCCTGCAGCCAGGCATGTGTAAATATAAGAGTTAAAAGCAGCCCAGCCAGGAAATGGCCAGGCTTTGAGCAGGCTGAGGCTGAAGGGGCCAGCCCGAGCAAGGGCTCCCTGTGCAAAGCAGTTTGTGTACGTAAGCCATAGAGCCAGTGAGCTGAAGCAGCCTTGGAGCTGGGCTGAGTGCGTGGAAAGGAGGGGGGCAGGAAGCAGGCCCAGTGCTGAGCAGCAGGCAGGCAAGCAGGCTGCAGAGTAGAAGAGCTGCAAATGAGAGGCTCGTCTCTGCCTACGGCCACACCACCCTGAACACGCCCGATCTCGTCTGATCTCGGAAGCTAAGCAGGGTCGGGCCTGGTTAGTACTTGGATGGGAGACCGCCTGGGAATACCAGGTGCTGTAGGCTTTTTGCTTTTTCTCACTTCAACCAGCAGGGGTCAGTCTCCCCTATGCCTTTTTTACATTCACTTTCTTAGCTGCACATTTGCTTCTTTTCTTCTTTTTTTATGGCCTTTCTCCCTTGTGTTGTTTATGTGACGTCACAGTACGGGATATGCTCCTACAGTCCTATCAGCTTGAGTCCCTGCACGTCCCCAGGGCTCACCTGCAATGTACGCAGGGGTGCGCTACCTGCTGTCCAGCCCTTTGCGCAACGGTCCGCGGCCTGGAGGAAAGCTGCTTGTGCGACAGAGTGGGGCCAGCCAGTGTCTACCGGCCACACCACCCTGGGTATGCCCGATCTCGTCTGATCTCGGAAGCCAAGCAGGGTCGGGCTCGGACAGTACTGGGATGGTTGACCTCCTGGGAATACCGGGTGCTGTAGACAGGTTGCGATGTTTCTTTACACTTTCTCCTCTGGCCCAGCCTGGGAAGGCACTTTCCCGAATATCCGGGGGGGGAGATTTACGAAAACCTGTTTTGGGGGAAAAGTTGGCCCATTGCCCGTAAGCATCCAATGAGATGGCTTCTTCCAGTTTCAAAAAGGTAGCTAATAAAAAATGAAAAGAAGCAATGTGATCGGTTGCTACGGGCAACTGCTCCGCTTTTTCTCTGCGCAGGTTTTGACGAATCTCCCCCATTCAACTTGGGGCAAGCCAGAGCTGGAAGCCGCAGAGGCCTGTGTGCCGGTTTGCTGCTTGCTACTGTCAGCACACAATCCGTCCATCCAGCTCCATGTCCCGGCCAGAAAAGCTCATTGCCCCTGCAGCCAGGCATGTGTAAATATAAGAGTTAAAAGCAGCCCAGCCAGGAAATGGCCAGGCTTTGAGCAGGCTGAGGCTGAAGGGGCCAGCCCGAGCAAGGGCTCCCTGTGCAAAGCAGTTTGTGTACGTAAGCCATAGAGCCAGTGAGCTGAAGCAGCCTTGGAGCTGGGCTGAGTGCGTGGAAAGGAGGGGGGCAGGAAGCAGGCCCAGTGCTGAGCAGCAGGCAGGCAGGCTGCAGAGTAGAAGAGCTGCAAATGAGAGGCTCGTCTCTGCCTACGGCCACACCACCCTGAACACGCCCGATCTCGTCTGATCTCGGAAGCTAAGCAGGGTCGGGCCTGGTTAGTACTTGGATGGGAGACCGCCTGGGAATACCAGGTGCTGTAGGCTTTTTGCTTTTTCTCACTTCAACCAGCAGGGGTCAGTCTCCCCTATGCCTTTTTTACATTCACTTTCTTAGCTGCACATTTGCTTCTTTTCTTCTTTTTTTATGGCCTTTCTCCCTTGTGTTGTTTATGTGACGTCACAGTACGGGATATGCTCCTACAGTCCTATCAGCTTGAGTCCCTGCACGTCCCCAGGGCTCACCTGCAATGTACGCAGGGGTGCGCTACCTGCTGTCCAGCCCTTTGCGCAACGGTCCGCGGCCTGGAGGAAAGCTGCTTGTGCGACAGAGTGGGGCCAGCCAGTGTCTACCGGCCACACCACCCTGGGTATGCCCGATCTCGTCTGATCTCGGAAGCCAAGCAGGGTCGGGCTCGGACAGTACTGGGATGGTTGACCTCCTGGGAATACCGGGTGCTGTAGACAGGTTGCGATGTTTCTTTACACTTTCTCCTCTGGCCCAGCCTGGGAAGGCACTTTCCCGAATATCGGGGGGGGGGGGAGATTTACGAAAACCTGTTTTGGGGGAAAAGTTGGCCCATTGCCCGTAAGCATCCAATGAGATGGCTTCTTCCAGTTTCAAAAAGGTAGCAAATAAAAAATGAAAAGAAGCAATGTGATCGGTTGCTACGGGCAACTGCTCCGCTTTTTCTCTGCGCAGGTTTTGACGAATCTCCCCCATTCAACTTGGGGCAAGCCAGAGCTGGAAGCCGCAGAGGCCTGTGTGCCGGTTTGCTGCTTGCTACTGTCAGCACACAATCCGTCCATCCAGCTCCGTGTCCCGGCCAGAAAAGCTCATTGCCCCTGCAGCCAGGCATGTGTAAATATAAGAGTTAAAAGCAGCCCAGCCAGGAAATGGCCAGGCTTTGAGCAGGCTGAGGCTGAAGGGGCCAGCCCGAGCAAGGGCTCCCTGTGCAAAGCAGTTTGTGTACGTAAGCCATAGAGCCAGTGAGCTGAAGCAGCCTTGGAGCTGGGCTGAGTGCGTGGAAAGGAGGGGGGCAGGAAGCAGGCCCAGTGCTGAGCAGCAGGCAGGCAGGCAGGCTGCAGAGTAGAAGAGCTGCAAATGAGAGGCTCGTCTCTGCCTACGGCCACACCACCCTGAACACGCCCGATCTCGTCTGATCTCGGAAGCTAAGCAGGGTCGGGCCTGGTTAGTACTTGGATGGGAGACCGCCTGGGAATACCAGGTGCTGTAGGCTTTTTGCTTTTTCTCACTTCAACCAGCAGGGGTCAGTCTCCCCTATGCCTTTTTTACATTCACTTTCTTAGCTGCACATTTGCTTCTTTTCTTCTTTTTTTATGGCCTTTCTCCCTTGTGTTGTTTATGTGACGTCACAGTACGGGATATGCTCCTACAGTCCTATCAGCTTGAGTCCCTGCACGTCCCCAGGGCTCACCTGCAATGTACGCAGGGGTGCGCTACCTGCTGTCCAGCCCTTTGCGCAACGGTCCGCGGCCTGGAGGAAAGCTGCTTGTGCGACAGAGTGGGGCCAGCCAGTGTCTACCGGCCACACCACCCTGGGTATGCCCGATCTCGTCTGATCTCGGAAGCCAAGCAGGGTCGGGCTCGGACAGTACTGGGATGGTTGACCTCCTGGGAATACCGGGTGCTGTAGACAGGTTGCGATGTTTCTTTACACTTTCTCCTCTGGCCCAGCCTGGGAAGGCACTTTCCCGAATATCGGGGGGGGGGGGGGGGGAGATTTACGAAAACCTGTTTTGGGGGAAAAGTTGGCCCATTGCCCGTAAGCATCCAATGAGATGGCTTCTTCCAGTTTCAAAAAGGTAGCAAATAAAAAATGAAAAGAAGCAATGTGATCGGTTGCTACGGGCAACTGCTCCGCTTTTTCTCTGCGCAGGTTTTGACGAATCTCCCCCATTCAACTTGGGGCAAGCCAGAGCTGGAAGCCGCAGAGGCCTGTGTGCCGGTTTGCTGCTTGCTACTGTCAGCACACAATCCGTCCATCCAGCTCCGTGTCCCGGCCAGAAAAGCTCATTGCCCCTGCAGCCAGGCATGTGTAAATATAAGAGTTAAAAGCAGCCCAGCCAGGAAATGGCCAGGCTTTGAGCAGGCTGAGGCTGAAGGGGCCAGCCCGAGCAAGGGCTCCCTGTGCAAAGCAGTTTGTGTACGTAAGCCATAGAGCCAGTGAGCTGAAGCAGCCTTGGAGCTGGGCTGAGTGCGTGGAAAGGAGGGGGGCAGGAAGCAGGCCCAGTGCTGAGCAGCAGGCAGGCAGGCAGGCTGCAGAGTAGAAGAGCTGCAAATGAGAGGCTCATCTCTGCCTACGGCCACACCACCCTGAACACGCCCGATCTCGTCTGATCTCGGAAGCTAAGCAGGGTCGGGCCTGGTTAGTACTTGGATGGGAGACCGCCTGGGAATACCAGGTGCTGTAGGCTTTTTGCTTTTTCTCACTTCAACCAGCAGGGGTCAGTCTCCCCTATGCCTTTTTTACATTCACTTTCTTAGCTGCACATTTGCTTCTTTTCTTCTTTTTTTATGGCCTTTCTCCCTTGTGTTGTTTATGTGACGTCACAGTACGGGATATGCTCCTACAGTCCTATCAGCTTGAGTCCCTGCACGTCCCCAGGGCTCACCTGCAATGTACGCAGGGGTGCGCTACCTGCTGTCCAGCCCTTTGCGCAACGGTCCGCGGCCTGGAGGAAAGCTGCTTGTGCGACAGAGTGGGGCCAGCCAGTGTCTACCGGCCACACCACCCTGGGTATGCCCGATCTCGTCTGATCTCGGAAGCCAAGCAGGGTCGGGCTCGGACAGTACTGGGATGGTTGACCTCCTGGGAATACCGGGTGCTGTAGACAGGTTGCGATGTTTCTTTACACTTTCTCCTCTGGCCCAGCCTGGGAAGGCACTTTCCCGAATATCGGGGGGGGGGGGGGGAGATTTACGAAAACCTGTTTTGGGGGAAAAGTTGGCCCATTGCCCGTAAGCATCCAATGAGATGGCTTCTTCCAGTTTCAAAAAGGTAGCTAATAAAAAATGAAAAGAAGCAATGTGATCGGTTGCTACGGGCAACTGCTCCGCTTTTTCTCTGCGCAGGTTTTGACGAATCTCCCCCATTCAACTTGGGGCAAGCCAGAGCTGGAAGCCGCAGAGGCCTGTGTGCCGGTTTGCTGCTTGCTACTGTCAGCACACAATCCGTCCATCCAGCTCCATGTCCCGGCCAGAAAAGCTCATTGCCCCTGCAGCCAGGCATGTGTAAATATAAGAGTTAAAAGCAGCCCAGCCAGGAAATGGCCAGGCTTTGAGCAGGCTGAGGCTGAAGGGGCCAGCCCGAGCAAGGGCTCCCTGTGCAAAGCACTTTGTGTACGTAAGCCATAGAGCCAGTGAGCTGAAGCAGCCTTGGAGCTGGGCTGAGTGCGTGGAAAGGAGGGGGGCAGGAAGCAGGCCCAGTGCTGAGCAGCAGGCAGGCAGGCAGGCTGCAGAGTAGAAGAGCTGCAAATGAGAGGCTCGTCTCTGCCTACGGCCACACCACCCTGAACACGCCCGATCTCGTCTGATCTCGGAAGCTAAGCAGGGTCGGGCCTGGTTAGTACTTGGATGGGAGACCGCCTGGGAATACCAGGTGCTGTAGGCTTTTTGCTTTTTCTCACTTCAACCAGCAGGGGTCAGTCTCCCCTATGCCTTTTTTACATTCACTTTCTTAGCTGCACATTTGCTTCTTTTCTTCTTTTTTTATGGCCTTTCTCCCTTGTGTTGTTTATGTGACGTCACAGTACGGGATATGCTCCTACAGTCCTATCAGCTTGAGTCCCTGCACGTCCCCAGGGCTCACCTGCAATGTACGCAGGGGTGCGCTACCTGCTGTCCAGCCCTTTGCGCAACGGTCCGCGGCCTGGAGGAAAGCTGCTTGTGCGACAGAGTGGGGCCAGCCAGTGTCTACCGGCCACACCACCCTGGGTATGCCCGATCTCGTCTGATCTCGGAAGCCAAGCAGGGTCGGGCTCGGACAGTACTGGGATGGTTGACCTCCTGGGAATACCGGGTGCTGTAGACAGGTTGCGATGTTTCTTTACACTTTCTCCTCTGGCCCAGCCTGGGAAGGCACTTTCCCGAATATCCGGGGGGGGGGGGAGATTTACGAAAACCTGTTTTGGGGGAAAAGTTGGCCCATTGCCCGTAAGCATCCAATGAGATGGCTTCTTCCAGTTTCAAAAAGGTAGCTAATAAAAAAATGAAAAGAAGCAATGTGATCGGTTGCTACGGGCAACTGCTCCGCTTTTTCTCTGCGCAGGTTTTGACGAATCTCCCCCATTCAACTTGGGGCAAGCCAGAGCTGGAAGCCGCAGAGGCCTGTGTGCCGGTTTGCTGCTTGCTACTGTCAGCACACAATCCGTCCATCCAGCTCCGTGTCCCGGCCAGAAAAGCTCATTGCCCCTGCAGCCAGGCATGTGTAAATATAAGAGTTAAAAGCAGCCCAGCCAGGAAATGGCCAGGCTTTGAGCAGGCTGAGGCTGAAGGGGCCAGCCCGAGCAAGGGCTCCCTGTGCAAAGCAGTTTGTGTACGTAAGCCATAGAGCCAGTGAGCTGAAGCAGCCTTGGAGCTGGGCTGAGTGCGTGGAAAGGAGGGGGGCAGGAAGCAGGCCCAGTGCTGAGCAGCAGGCAGGCAGGCAGGCTGCAGAGTAGAAGAGCTGCAAATGAGAGGCTCGTCTCTGCCTACGGCCACACCACCCTGAACACGCCCGATCTCGTCTGATCTCGGAAGCTAAGCAGGGTCGGGCCTGGTTAGTACTTGGATGGGAGACCGCCTGGGAATACCAGGTGCTGTAGGCTTTTTGCTTTTTCTCACTTCAACCAGCAGGGGTCAGTCTCCCCTATGCCTTTTTTACATTCACTTTCTTAGCTGCACATTTGCTTCTTTTCTTCTTTTTTTATGGCCTTTCTCCCTTGTGTTGTTTATGTGACGTCACAGTACGGGATATGCTCCTACAGTCCTATCAGCTTGAGTCCCTGCACGTCCCCAGGGCTCACCTGCAATGTACGCAGGGGTGCGCTACCTGCTGTCCAGCCCTTTGCGCAACGGTCCGCGGCCTGGAGGAAAGCTGCTTGTGCGACAGAGTGGGGCCAGCCAGTGTCTACCGGCCACACCACCCTGGGTATGCCCGATCTCGTCTGATCTCGGAAGCCAAGCAGGGTCGGGCTCGGACAGTACTGGGATGGTTGACCTCCTGGGAATACCGGGTGCTGTAGACAGGTTGCGATGTTTCTTTACACTTTCTCCTCTGGCCCAGCCTGGGAAGGCACTTTCCCGAATATCGGGGGGGGGGGGGGGGGGAGATTTACGAAAACCTGTTTTGGGGGAAAAGTTGGCCCATTGCCCGTAAGCATCCAATGAGATGGCTTCTTCCAGTTTCAAAAAGGTAGCAAATAAAAAATGAAAAGAAGCAATGTGATCGGTTGCTACGGGCAACTGCTCCGCTTTTTCTCTGCGCAGGTTTTGACGAATCTCCCCCATTCAACTTGGGGCAAGCCAGAGCTGGAAGCCGCAGAGGCCTGTGTGCCGGTTTGCTGCTTGCTACTGTCAGCACACAATCCGTCCATCCAGCTCCGTGTCCCGGCCAGAAAAGCTCATTGCCCCTGCAGCCAGGCATGTGTAAATATAAGAGTTAAAAGCAGCCCAGCCAGGAAATGGCCAGGCTTTGAGCAGGCTGAGGCTGAAGGGGCCAGCCCGAGCAAGGGCTCCCTGTGCAAAGCAGTTTGTGTACGTAAGCCATAGAGCCAGTGAGCTGAAGCAGCCTTGGAGCTGGGCTGAGTGCGTGGAAAGGAGGGGGGCAGGAAGCAGGCCCAGTGCTGAGCAGCAGGCAGGCAGGCAGGCTGCAGAGTAGAAGAGCTGCAAATGAGAGGCTCGTCTCTGCCTACGGCCACACCACCCTGAACACGCCCGATCTCGTCTGATCTCGGAAGCCAAGCAGGGTCGGGCTCGGACAGTACTGGGATGGTTGACCTCCTGGGAATACCGGGTGCTGTAGACAGGTTGCGATGTTTCTTTACACTTTCTCCTCTGGCCCAGCCTGGGAAGGCACTTTCCCGAATATCGGGGGGGGGGAGATTTACGAAAACCTGTTTTGGGGGAAAAGTTGGCCCATTGCCCGTAAGCATCCAATGAGATGGCTTCTTCCAGTTTCAAAAAGGTAGCAAATAAAAAATGAAAAGAAGCAATGTGATCGGTTGCTACGGGCAACTGCTCCGCTTTTTCTCTGCGCAGGTTTTGACGAATCTCCCCCATTCAACTTGGGGCAAGCCAGAGCTGGAAGCCGCAGAGGCCTGTGTGCCGGTTTGCTGCTTGCTACTGTCAGCACACAATCCGTCCATCCAGCTCCGTGTCCCGGCCAGAAAAGCTCATTGCCCCTGCAGCCAGGCATGTGTAAATATAAGAGTTAAAAGCAGCCCAGCCAGGAAATGGCCAGGCTTTGAGCAGGCTGAGGCTGAAGGGGCCAGCCCGAGCAAGGGCTCCCTGTGCAAAGCAGTTTGTGTACGTAAGCCATAGAGCCAGTGAGCTGAAGCAGCCTTGGAGCTGGGCTGAGTGCGTGGAAAGGAGGGGGGCAGGAAGCAGGCCCAGTGCTGAGCAGCAGGCAGGCAGGCAGGCTGCAGAGTAGAAGAGCTGCAAATGAGAGGCTCGTCTCTGCCTACGGCCACACCACCCTGAACACGCCCGATCTCGTCTGATCTCGGAAGCTAAGCAGGGTCAGGCCTGGTTAGTACTTGGATGGGAGACCGCCTGGGAATACCAGGTGCTGTAGGCTTTTTGCTTTTTCTCACTTCAACCAGCAGGGGTCAGTCTCCCCTATGCCTTTTTTACATTCACTTTCTTAGCTGCACATTTGCTTCTTTTCTTCTTTTTTTATGGCCTTTCTCCCTTGTGTTGTTTATGTGACGTCACAGTACGGGATATGCTCCTACAGTCCTATCAGCTTGAGTCCCTGCACGTCCCCAGGGCTCACCTGCAATGTACGCAGGGGTGCGCTACCTGCTGTCCAGCCCTTTGCGCAACGGTCCGCGGCCTGGAGGAAAGCTGCTTGTGCGACAGAGTGGGGCCAGCCAGTGTCTACCGGCCACACCACCCTGGGTATGCCCGATCTCGTCTGATCTCGGAAGCCAAGCAGGGTCGGGCTCGGACAGTACTGGGATGGTTGACCTCCTGGGAATACCGGGTGCTGTAGACAGGTTGCGATGTTTCTTTACACTTTCTCCTCTGGCCCAGCCTGGGAAGGCACTTTCCCGAATATCCGGGGGGGGGGGGGGGGGAGATTTACGAAAACCTGTTTTGGGGGAAAAGTTGGCCCATTGCCCGTAAGCATCCAATGAGATGGCTTCTTCCAGTTTCAAAAAGGTAGCTAATAAAAAATGAAAAGAAGCAATGTGATCGGTTGCTACGGGCAACTGCTCCGCTTTTTCTCTGCGCAGGTTTTGACGAATCTCCCCCATTCAACTTGGGGCAAGCCAGAGCTGGAAGCCGCAGAGGCCTGTGTGCCGGTTTGCTGCTTGCTACTGTCAGCACACAATCCGTCCATCCAGCTCCATGTCCCGGCCAGAAAAGCTCATTGCCCCTGCAGCCAGGCATGTGTAAATATAAGAGTTAAAAGCAGCCCAGCCAGGAAATGGCCAGGCTTTGAGCAGGCTGAGGCTGAAGGGGCCAGCCCGAGCAAGGGCTCCCTGTGCAAAGCACTTTGTGTACGTAAGCCATAGAGCCAGTGAGCTGAAGCAGCCTTGGAGCTGGGCTGAGTGCGTGGAAAGGAGGGGGGCAGGAAGCAGGCCCAGTGCTGAGCAGCAGGCAGGCAGGCTGCAGAGTAGAAGAGCTGCAAATGAGAGGCTCGTCTCTGCCTACGGCCACACCACCCTGAACACGCCCGATCTCGTCTGATCTCGGAAGCTAAGCAGGGTCGGGCCTGGTTAGTACTTGGATGGGAGACCGCCTGGGAATACCAGGTGCTGTAGGCTTTTTGCTTTTTCTCACTTCAACCAGCAGGGGTCAGTCTCCCCTATGCCTTTTTTACATTCACTTTCTTAGCTGCACATTTGCTTCTTTTCTTCTTTTTTTATGGCCTTTCTCCCTTGTGTTGTTTATGTGACGTCACAGTACGGGATATGCTCCTACAGTCCTATCAGCTTGAGTCCCTGCACGTCCCCAGGGCTCACCTGCAATGTACGCAGGGGTGCGCTACCTGCTGTCCAGCCCTTTGCGCAACGGTCCGCGGCCTGGAGGAAAGCTGCTTGTGCGACAGAGTGGGGCCAGCCAGTGTCTACCGGCCACACCACCCTGGGTATGCCCGATCTCGTCTGATCTCGGAAGCCAAGCAGGGTCGGGCTCGGACAGTACTGGGATGGTTGACCTCCTGGGAATACCGGGTGCTGTAGACAGGTTGCGATGTTTCTTTACACTTTCTCCTCTGGCCCAGCCTGGGAAGGCACTTTCCCGAATATCCGGGGGGGGGGGGGGAGATTTACGAAAACCTGTTTTGGGGGAAAAGTTGGCCCATTGCCCGTAAGCATCCAATGAGATGGCTTCTTCCAGTTTCAAAAAGGTAGCTAATAAAAAATGAAAAGAAGCAATGTGATCGGTTGCTACGGGCAACTGCTCCGCTTTTTCTCTGCGCAGGTTTTGACGAATCTCCCCCATTCAACTTGGGGCAAGCCAGAGCTGGAAGCCGCAGAGGCCTGTGTGCCGGTTTGCTGCTTGCTACTGTCAGCACACAATCCGTCCATCCAGCTCCGTGTCCCGGCCAGAAAAGCTCATTGCCCCTGCAGCCAGGCATGTGTAAATATAAGAGTTAAAAGCAGCCCAGCCAGGAAATGGCCAGGCTTTGAGCAGGCTGAGGCTGAAGGGGCCAGCCCGAGCAAGGGCTCCCTGTGCAAAGCAGTTTGTGTACGTAAGCCATAGAGCCAGTGAGCTGAAGCAGCCTTGGAGCTGGGCTGAGTGCGTGGAAAGGAGGGGGGCAGGAAGCAGGCCCAGTGCTGAGCAGCAGGCAGGCAGGCAGGCAGGCTGCAGAGTAGAAGAGCTGCAAATGAGAGGCTCGTCTCTGCCTACGGCCACACCACCCTGAACACGCCCGATCTCGTCTGATCTCGGAAGCTAAGCAGGGTCGGGCCTGGTTAGTACTTGGATGGGAGACCGCCTGGGAATACCAGGTGCTGTAGGCTTTTTGCTTTTTCTCACTTCAACCAGCAGGGGTCAGTCTCCCCTATGCCTTTTTTACATTCACTTTCTTAGCTGCACATTTGCTTCTTTTCTTCTTTTTTTATGGCCTTTCTCCCTTGTGTTGTTTATGTGACGTCACAGTACGGGATATGCTCCTACAGTCCTATCAGCTTGAGTCCCTGCACGTCCCCAGGGCTCACCTGCAATGTACGCAGGGGTGCGCTACCTGCTGTCCAGCCCTTTGCGCAACGGTCCGCGGCCTGGAGGAAAGCTGCTTGTGCGACAGAGTGGGGCCAGCCAGTGTCTACCGGCCACACCACCCTGGGTATGCCCGATCTCGTCTGATCTCGGAAGCCAAGCAGGGTCGGGCTCGGACAGTACTGGGATGGTTGACCTCCTGGGAATACCGGGTGCTGTAGACAGGTTGCGATGTTTCTTTACACTTTCTCCTCTGGCCCAGCCTGGGAAGGCACTTTCCCGAATATCCGGGGGGGGGGGGGGGGGAGATTTACGAAAACCTGTTTTGGGGGAAAAGTTGGCCCATTGCCCGTAAGCATCCAATGAGATGGCTTCTTCCAGTTTCAAAAAGGTAGCTAATAAAAAAATGAAAAGAAGCAATGTGATCGGTTGCTACGGGCAACTGCTCCGCTTTTTCTCTGCGCAGGTTTTGACGAATCTCCCCCATTCAACTTGGGGCAAGCCAGAGCTGGAAGCCGCAGAGGCCTGTGTGCCGGTTTGCTGCTTGCTACTGTCAGCACACAATCCGTCCATCCAGCTCCATGTCCCGGCCAGAAAAGCTCATTGCCCCTGCAGCCAGGCATGTGTAAATATAAGAGTTAAAAGCAGCCCAGCCAGGAAATGGCCAGGCTTTGAGCAGGCTGAGGCTGAAGGGGCCAGCCCGAGCAAGGGCTCCCTGTGCAAAGCACTTTGTGTACGTAAGCCATAGAGCCAGTGAGCTGAAGCAGCCTTGGAGCTGGGCTGAGTGCGTGGAAAGGAGGGGGGCAGGAAGCAGGCCCAGTGCTGAGCAGCAGGCAGGCAGGCTGCAGAGTAGAAGAGCTGCAAATGAGAGGCTCATCTCTGCCTACGGCCACACCACCCTGAACACGCCCGATCTCGTCTGATCTCGGAAGCTAAGCAGGGTCGGGCCTGGTTAGTACTTGGATGGGAGACCGCCTGGGAATACCAGGTGCTGTAGGCTTTTTGCTTTTTCTCACTTCAACCAGCAGGGGTCAGTCTCCCCTATGCCTTTTTTACATTCACTTTCTTAGCTGCACATTTGCTTCTTTTCTTCTTTTTTTATGGCCTTTCTCCCTTGTGTTGTTTATGTGACGTCACAGTACGGGATATGCTCCTACAGTCCTATCAGCTTGAGTCCCTGCACGTCCCCAGGGCTCACCTGCAATGTACGCAGGGGTGCGCTACCTGCTGTCCAGCCCTTTGCGCAACGGTCCGCGGCCTGGAGGAAAGCTGCTTGTGCGACAGAGTGGGGCCAGCCAGTGTCTACCGGCCACACCACCCTGGGTATGCCCGATCTCGTCTGATCTCGGAAGCCAAGCAGGGTCGGGCTCGGACAGTACTGGGATGGTTGACCTCCTGGGAATACCGGGTGCTGTAGACAGGTTGCGATGTTTCTTTACACTTTCTCCTCTGGCCCAGCCTGGGAAGGCACTTTCCCGAATATCGGGGGGGGGGGGGGAAGGAGATTTACGAAAACCTGTTTTGGGGGAAAAGTTGGCCCATTGCCCGTAAGCATCCAATGAGATGGCTTCTTCCAGTTTCAAAAAGGTAGCTAATAAAAAATGAAAAGAAGCAATGTGATCGGTTGCTACGGGCAACTGCTCCGCTTTTTCTCTGCGCAGGTTTTGACGAATCTCCCCCATTCAACTTGGGGCAAGCCAGAGCTGGAAGCCGCAGAGGCCTGTGTGCCGGTTTGCTGCTTGCTACTGTCAGCACACAATCCGTCCATCCAGCTCCATGTCCCGGCCAGAAAAGCTCATTGCCCCTGCAGCCAGGCATGTGTAAATATAAGAGTTAAAAGCAGCCCAGCCAGGAAATGGCCAGGCTTTGAGCAGGCTGAGGCTGAAGGGGCCAGCCCGAGCAAGGGCTCCCTGTGCAAAGCACTTTGTGTACGTAAGCGATAGAGCCAGTGAGCTGAAGCAGCCTTGGAGCTGGGCTGAGTGCGTGGAAAGGAGGGGGGCAGGAAGCAGGCCCAGTGCTGAGCAGCAGGCAGGCAGGCTGCAGAGTAGAAGAGCTGCAAATGAGAGGCTCGTCTCTGCCTACGGCCACACCACCCTGAACACGCCCGATCTCGTCTGATCTCGGAAGCTAAGCAGGGTCGGGCCTGGTTAGTACTTGGATGGGAGACCGCCTGCGAATACCAGGTGCTGTAGGCTTTTTGCTTTTTCTCACTTCAACCAGCAGGGGTCAGTCTCCCCTATGCCTTTTTTACATTCACTTTCTTAGCTGCACATTTGCTTCTTTTCTTCTTTTTTTATGGCCTTTCTCCCTTGTGTTGTTTATGTGACGTCACAGTACGGGATATGCTCCTACAGTCCTATCAGCTTGAGTCCCTGCACGTCCCCAGGGCTCACCTGCAATGTACGCAGGGGTGCGCTACCTGCTGTCCAGCCCTTTGCGCAACGGTCCGCGGCCTGGAGGAAAGCTGCTTGTGCGACAGAGTGGGGCCAGCCAGTGTCTACCGGCCACACCACCCTGGGTATGCCCGATCTCGGCTGATCTCGGAAGCCAAGCAGGGTCGGGCTCGGACAGTACTGGGATGGTTGACCTCCTGGGAATACCGGGTGCTGTAGACAGGTTGCGATGTTTCTTTACACTTTCTCCTCTGGCCCAGCCTGGGAAGGCACTTTCCCGAATATCGGGGGGGGGGGGAGATTTACGAAAACCTGTTTTGGGGGAAAAGTTGGCCCATTGCCCGTAAGCATCCAATGAGATGGCTTCTTCCAGTTTCAAAAAGGTAGCAAATAAAAAATGAAAAGAAGCAATGTGATCGGTTGCTACGGGCAACTGCTCCGCTTTTTCTCTGCGCAGGTTTTGACGAATCTCCCCCATTCAACTTGGGGCAAGCCAGAGCTGGAAGCCGCAGAGGCCTGTGTGCCGGTTTGCTGCTTGCTACTGTCAGCACACAATCCGTCCATCCAGCTCCGTGTCCCGGCCAGAAAAGCTCATTGCCCCTGCAGCCAGGCATGTGTAAATATAAGAGTTAAAAGCAGCCCAGCCAGGAAATGGCCAGGCTTTGAGCAGGCTGAGGCTGAAGGGGCCAGCCCGAGCAAGGGCTCCCTGTGCAAAGCAGTTTGTGTACGAAAGCCATAGAGCCAGTGAGCTGAAGCAGCCTTGGAGCTGGGCTGAGTGCGTGGAAAGGAGGGGGGCAGGAAGCAGGCCCAGTGCTGAGCAGCAGGCAGGCAAGCAGGCTGCAGAGTAGAAGAGCTGCAAATGAGAGGCTCGTCTCTGCCTACGGCCACACCACCCTGAACACGCCCGATCTCGTCTGATCTCGGAAGCTAAGCAGGGTCGGGCCTGGTTAGTACTTGGATGGGAGACCGCCTGGGAATACCAGGTGCTGTAGGCTTTTTGCTTTTTCTCACTTCAACCAGCAGGGGTCAGTCTCCCCTATGCCTTTTTTACATTCACTTTCTTAGCTGCACATTTGCTTCTTTTCTTCTTTTTTTATGGCCTTTCTCCCTTGTGTTGTTTATGTGACGTCACAGTACGGGATATGCTCCTACAGTCCTATCAGCTTGAGTCCCTGCACGTCCCCAGGGCTCACCTGCAATGTACGCAGGGGTGCGCTACCTGCTGTCCAGCCCTTTGCGCAACGGTCCGCGGCCTGGAGGAAAGCTGCTTGTGCGACAGAGTGGGGCCAGCCAGTGTCTACCGGCCACACCACCCTGGGTATGCCCGATCTCGTCTGATCTCGGAAGCCAAGCAGGGTCGGGCTCGGACAGTACTGGGATGGTTGACCTCCTGGGAATACCGGGTGCTGTAGACAGGTTGCGATGTTTCTTTACACTTTCTCCTCTGGCCCAGCCTGGGAAGGCACTTTCCCGAATATCGGGGGGGGGGGAGATTTACGAAAACCTGTTTTGGGGGAAAAGTTGGCCCATTGCCCGTAAGCATCCAATGAGATGGCTTCTTCCAGTTTCAAAAAGGTAGCAAATAAAAAATGAAAAGAAGCAATGTGATCGGTTGCTACGGGCAACTGCTCCGCTTTTTCTCTGCGCAGGTTTTGACGAATCTCCCCCATTCAACTTGGGGCAAGCCAGAGCTGGAAGCCGCAGAGGCCTGTGTGCCGGTTTGCTGCTTGCTACTGTCAGCACACAATCCGTCCATCCAGCTCCGTGTCCCGGCCAGAAAAGCTCATTGCCCCTGCAGCCAGGCATGTGTAAATATAAGAGTTAAAAGCAGCCCAGCCAGGAAATGGCCAGGCTTTGAGCAGGCTGAGGCTGAAGGGGCCAGCCCGAGCAAGGGCTCCCTGTGCAAAGCAGTTTGTGTACGTAAGCCATAGAGCCAGTGAGCTGAAGCAGCCTTGGAGCTGGGCTGAGTGCGTGGAAAGGAGGGGGGCAGGAAGCAGGCCCAGTGCTGAGCAGCAGGCAGGCAGGCAGGCTGCAGAGTAGAAGAGCTGCAAATGAGAGGCTCGTCTCTGCCTACGGCCACACCACCCTGAACACGCCCGATCTCGTCTGATCTCGGAAGCTAAGCAGGGTCGGGCCTGGTTAGTACTTGGATGGGAGACCGCCTGGGAATACCAGGTGCTGTAGGCTTTTTGCTTTTTCTCACTTCAACCAGCAGGGGTCAGTCTCCCCTATGCCTTTTTTACATTCACTTTCTTAGCTGCACATTTGCTTCTTTTCTTCTTTTTTTATGGCCTTTCTCCCTTGTGTTGTTTATGTGACGTCACAGTACGGGATATGCTCCTACAGTCCTATCAGCTTGAGTCCCTGCACGTCCCCAGGGCTCACCTGCAATGTACGCAGGGGTGCGCTACCTGCTGTCCAGCCCTTTGCGCAACGGTCCGCGGCCTGGAGGAAAGCTGCTTGTGCGACAGAGTGGGGCCAGCCAGTGTCTACCGGCCACACCACCCTGGGTATGCCCGATCTCGTCTGATCTCGGAAGCCAAGCAGGGTCGGGCTCGGACAGTACTGGGATGGTTGACCTCCTGGGAATACCGGGTGCTGTAGACAGGTTGCGATGTTTCTTTACACTTTCTCCTCTGGCCCAGCCTGGGAAGGCACTTTCCCGAATATCCGGGGGGGGGGGGGAGATTTACGAAAACCTGTTTTGGGGGAAAAGTTGGCCCATTGCCCGTAAGCATCCAATGAGATGGCTTCTTCCAGTTTCAAAAAGGTAGCTAATAAAAAAATGAAAAGAAGCAATGTGATCGGTTGCTACGGGCAACTGCTCCGCTTTTTCTCTGCGCAGGTTTTGACGAATCTCCCCCATTCAACTTGGGGCAAGCCAGAGCTGGAAGCCGCAGAGGCCTGTGTGCCGGTTTGCTGCTTGCTACTGTCAGCACACAATCCGTCCATCCAGCTCCGTGTCCCGGCCAGAAAAGCTCATTGCCCCTGCAGCCAGGCATGTGTAAATATAAGAGTTAAAAGCAGCCCAGCCAGGAAATGGCCAGGCTTTGAGCAGGCTGAGGCTGAAGGGGCCAGCCCGAGCAAGGGCTCCCTGTGCAAAGCAGTTTGTGTACGTAAGCCATAGAGCCAGTGAGCTGAAGCAGCCTTGGAGCTGGGCTGAGTGCGTGGAAAGGAGGGGGGCAGGAAGCAGGCCCAGTGCTGAGCAGCAGGCAGGCAGGCAGGCTGCAGAGTAGAAGAGCTGCAAATGAGAGGCTCGTCTCTGCCTACGGCCACACCACCCTGAACACGCCCGATCTCGTCTGATCTCGGAAGCTAAGCAGGGTCGGGCCTGGTTAGTACTTGGATGGGAGACCGCCTGGGAATACCAGGTGCTGTAGGCTTTTTGCTTTTTCTCACTTCAACCAGCAGGGGTCAGTCTCCCCTATGCCTTTTTTACATTCACTTTCTTAGCTGCACATTTGCTTCTTTTCTTCTTTTTTTATGGCCTTTCTCCCTTGTGTTGTTTATGTGACGTCACAGTACGGGATATGCTCCTACAGTCCTATCAGCTTGAGTCCCTGCACGTCCCCAGGGCTCACCTGCAATGTACGCAGGGGTGCGCTACCTGCTGTCCAGCCCTTTGCGCAACGGTCCGCGGCCTGGAGGAAAGCTGCTTGTGCGACAGAGTGGGGCCAGCCAGTGTCTACCGGCCACACCACCCTGGGTATGCCCGATCTCGTCTGATCTCGGAAGCCAAGCAGGGTCGGGCTCGGACAGTACTGGGATGGTTGACCTCCTGGGAATACCGGGTGCTGTAGACAGGTTGCGATGTTTCTTTACACTTTCTCCTCTGGCCCAGCCTGGGAAGGCACTTTCCCGAATATCCGGGGGGGGGGGGGAGATTTACGAAAACCTGTTTTGGGGGAAAAGTTGGCCCATTGCCCGTAAGCATCCAATGAGATGGCTTCTTCCAGTTTCAAAAAGGTAGCTAATAAAAAAATGAAAAGAAGCAATGTGATCGGTTGCTACGGGCAACTGCTCCGCTTTTTCTCTGCGCAGGTTTTGACGAATCTCCCCCATTCAACTTGGGGCAAGCCAGAGCTGGAAGCCGCAGAGGCCTGTGTGCCGGTTTGCTGCTTGCTACTGTCAGCACACAATCCGTCCATCCAGCTCCATGTCCCGGCCAGAAAAGCTCATTGCCCCTGCAGCCAGGCATGTGTAAATATAAGAGTTAAAAGCAGCCCAGCCAGGAAATGGCCAGGCTTTGAGCAGGCTGAGGCTGAAGGGGCCAGCCCGAGCAAGGGCTCCCTGTGCAAAGCACTTTGTGTACGTAAGCCATAGAGCCAGTGAGCTGAAGCAGCCTTGGAGCTGGGCTGAGTGCGTGGAAAGGAGGGGGGCAGGAAGCAGGCCCAGTGCTGAGCAGCAGGCAGGCAGGCTGCAGAGTAGAAGAGCTGCAAATGAGAGGCTCGTCTCTGCCTACGGCCACACCACCCTGAACACGCCCGATCTCGTCTGATCTCGGAAGCTAAGCAGGGTCGGGCCTGGTTAGTACTTGGATGGGAGACCGCCTGGGAATACCAGGTGCTGTAGGCTTTTTGCTTTTTCTCACTTCAACCAGCAGGGGTCAGTCTCCCCTATGCCTTTTTTACATTCACTTTCTTAGCTGCACATTTGCTTCTTTTCTTCTTTTTTTATGGCCTTTCTCCCTTGTGTTGTTTATGTGACGTCACAGTACGGGATATGCTCCTACAGTCCTATCAGCTTGAGTCCCTGCACGTCCCCAGGGCTCACCTGCAATGTACGCAGGGGTGCGCTACCTGCTGTCCAGCCCTTTGCGCAACGGTCCGCGGCCTGGAGGAAAGCTGCTTGTGCGACAGAGTGGGGCCAGCCAGTGTCTACCGGCCACACCACCCTGGGTATGCCCGATCTCGTCTGATCTCGGAAGCCAAGCAGGGTCGGGCTCGGACAGTACTGGGATGGTTGACCTCCTGGGAATACCGGGTGCTGTAGACAGGTTGCGATGTTTCTTTACACTTTCTCCTCTGGCCCAGCCTGGGAAGGCACTTTCCCGAATATCGGGGGGGGGGGGGGGGGAGGAGATTTACGAAAACCTGTTTTGGGGGAAAAGTTGGCCCATTGCCCGTAAGCATCCAATGAGATGGCTTCTTCCAGTTTCAAAAAGGTAGCTAATAAAAAATGAAAAGAAGCAATGTGATCGGTTGCTACGGGCAACTGCTCCGCTTTTTCTCTGCGCAGGTTTTGACGAATCTCCCCCATTCAACTTGGGGCAAGCCAGAGCTGGAAGCCGCAGAGGCCTGTGTGCCGGTTTGCTGCTTGCTACTGTCAGCACACAATCCGTCCATCCAGCTCCGTGTCCCGGCCAGAAAAGCTCATTGCCCCTGCAGCCAGGCATGTGTAAATATAAGAGTTAAAAGCAGCCCAGCCAGGAAATGGCCAGGCTTTGAGCAGGCTGAGGCTGAAGGGGCCAGCCCGAGCAAGGGCTCCCTGTGCAAAGCAGTTTGTGTACGTAAGCCATAGAGCCAGTGAGCTGAAGCAGCCTTGGAGCTGGGCTGAGTGCGTGGAAAGGAGGGGGGCAGGAAGCAGGCCCAGTGCTGAGCAGCAGGCAGGCAGGCAGGCTGCAGAGTAGAAGAGCTGCAAATGAGAGGCTCGTCTCTGCCTACGGCCACACCACCCTGAACACGCCCGATCTCGTCTGATCTCGGAAGCTAAGCAGGGTCGGGCCTGGTTAGTACTTGGATGGGAGACCGCCTGGGAATACCAGGTGCTGTAGGCTTTTTGCTTTTTCTCACTTCAACCAGCAGGGGTCAGTCTCCCCTATGCCTTTTTTACATTCACTTTCTTAGCTGCACATTTGCTTCTTTTCTTCTTTTTTTATGGCCTTTCTCCCTTGTGTTGTTTATGTGACGTCACAGTACGGGATATGCTCCTACAGTCCTATCAGCTTGAGTCCCTGCACGTCCCCAGGGCTCACCTGCAATGTACGCAGGGGTGCGCTACCTGCTGTCCAGCCCTTTGCGCAACGGTCCGCGGCCTGGAGGAAAGCTGCTTGTGCGACAGAGTGGGGCCAGCCAGTGTCTACCGGCCACACCACCCTGGGTATGCCCGATCTCGTCTGATCTCGGAAGCCAAGCAGGGTCGGGCTCGGACAGTACTGGGATGGTTGACCTCCTGGGAATACCGGGTGCTGTAGACAGGTTGCGATGTTTCTTTACACTTTCTCCTCTGGCCCAGCCTGGGAAGGCACTTTCCCGAATATCCGGGGGGGGGGGGAGATTTACGAAAACCTGTTTTGGGGGAAAAGTTGGCCCATTGCCCGTAAGCATCCAATGAGATGGCTTCTTCCAGTTTCAAAAAGGTAGCTAATAAAAAAATGAAAAGAAGCAATGTGATCGGTTGCTACGGGCAACTGCTCCGCTTTTTCTCTGCGCAGGTTTTGACGAATCTCCCCCATTCAACTTGGGGCAAGCCAGAGCTGGAAGCCGCAGAGGCCTGTGTGCCGGTTTGCTGCTTGCTACTGTCAGCACACAATCCGTCCATCCAGCTCCGTGTCCCGGCCAGAAAAGCTCATTGCCCCTGCAGCCAGGCATGTGTAAATATAAGAGTTAAAAGCAGCCCAGCCAGGAAATGGCCAGGCTTTGAGCAGGCTGAGGCTGAAGGGGCCAGCCCGAGCAAGGGCTCCCTGTGCAAAGCAGTTTGTGTACGTAAGCCATAGAGCCAGTGAGCTGAAGCAGCCTTGGAGCTGGGCTGAGTGCGTGGAAAGGAGGGGGGCAGGAAGCAGGCCCAGTGCTGAGCAGCAGGCAGGCAGGCAGGCTGCAGAGTAGAAGAGCTGCAAATGAGAGGCTCGTCTCTGCCTACGGCCACACCACCCTGAACACGCCCGATCTCGTCTGATCTCGGAAGCTAAGCAGGGTCGGGCCTGGTTAGTACTTGGATGGGAGACCGCCTGGGAATACCAGGTGCTGTAGGCTTTTTGCTTTTTCTCACTTCAACCAGCAGGGGTCAGTCTCCCCTATGCCTTTTTTACATTCACTTTCTTAGCTGCACATTTGCTTCTTTTCTTCTTTTTTTATGGCCTTTCTCCCTTGTGTTGTTTATGTGACGTCACAGTACGGGATATGCTCCTACAGTCCTATCAGCTTGAGTCCCTGCACGTCCCCAGGGCTCACCTGCAATGTACGCAGGGGTGCGCTACCTGCTGTCCAGCCCTTTGCGCAACGGTCCGCGGCCTGGAGGAAAGCTGCTTGTGCGACAGAGTGGGGCCAGCCAGTGTCTACCGGCCACACCACCCTGGGTATGCCCGATCTCGTCTGATCTCGGAAGCCAAGCAGGGTCGGGCTCGGACAGTACTGGGATGGTTGACCTCCTGGGAATACCGGGTGCTGTAGACAGGTTGCGATGTTTCTTTACACTTTCTCCTCTGGCCCAGCCTGGGAAGGCACTTTCCCGAATATCCGGGGGGGGGGGGGGGGGGGAGATTTACGAAAACCTGTTTTGGGGGAAAAGTTGGCCCATTGCCCGTAAGCATCCAATGAGATGGCTTCTTCCAGTTTCAAAAAGGTAGCTAATAAAAAAATGAAAAGAAGCAATGTGATCGGTTGCTACGGGCAACTGCTCCGCTTTTTCTCTGCGCAGGTTTTGACGAATCTCCCCCATTCAACTTGGGGCAAGCCAGAGCTGGGGGCAAGCCAGAGCTGGAAGCCGCAGAGGCCTGTGTGCGGTTTGCTGCTTGCTACTGTCAGCACACAATCCGTCCATCCAGCTCCGTGTCCCGGCCAGAAAAGCTCATTGCCCCTGCAGCCAGGCATGTGTAAATATAAGAGTTAAAAGCAGCCCAGCCAGGAAATGGCCAGGCTTTGAGCAGGCTGAGGCTGAAGGGGCCAGCCCGAGCAAGGCTCCCTGTGCAAAGCAGTTTGTGTACGTAAGCCATAGAGCCAGTGAGCTGAAGCAGCCTTGGAGCTGGGCTGAGTGCGTGGAAAGGAGGGGGGCAGGAAGCAGGCCCAGTGCTGAGCAGCAGGCAGGCAGGCAGGCTGCAGAGTAGAAGAGCTGCAAATGAGAGGCTCGTCTCTGCCTACGGCCACACCACCCTGAACACGCCCGATCTCGTCTGATCTCGGAAGCTAAGCAGGGTCGGGCCTGGTTAGTACTTGGATGGGAGACCGCCTGGGAATACCAGGTGCTGTAGCTTTTTGCTTTTTCTCACTTCAACCAGCAGGGTCAGTCTCCCCTATGCCTTTTTTACATTCACTTTCTTAGCTGCACATTTGCTTCTTTTCTTCTTTTTTATGGCCTTTCTCCTTGTGTTGTTTATGTGACGTCACAGTACGGGATATGCTCCTACAGTCCTATCAGCTTGAGTCCCTGCACGTCCCCAGGGCTCACCTGCAATGTACGCAGGGGTGCGCTACCTGCTGTCCAGCCCTTTGCGCAACGGTCCGCGGCCTGGAGGAAAGCTGCTTGTGCGACAGAGTGGGGCCAGCCAGTGTCTACCGGCCACACCACCCTGGGTATGCCGATCTCGTCTGATCTCGGAAGCCAAGCAGGGTCGGGCTCGGACAGTACTGGGATGGTTGACCTCCTGGGAATACCGGGTGCTGTAGACAGGTTGCGATGTTTCTTTACACTTTCTCCTCTGGCCCAGCCTGGGAAGGCACTTTCCCGAATATCCGGGGGGGGGGGGGAGATTTACGAAAACCTGTTTTGGGGGAAAAGTTGGCCCATTGCCCGTAAGCATCCAATGAGATGGCTTCTTCCAGTTTCAAAAAGGTAGCTAATAAAAAAATGAAAAGAAGCAATGTGATCGGTTGCTACGGGCAACTGCTCCGCTTTTTCTCTGCGCAGGTTTTGACGAATCTCCCCCATTCAACTTGGGGCAAGCCAGAGCTGGAAGCCGCAGAGGCCTGTGTGCCGGTTTGCTGCTTGCTACTGTCAGCACACAATCCGTCCATCCAGCTCCATGTCCCGCCAGAAAAGCTCATTGCCCTGCAGCCAGGCATGTGTAAATATAAGAGTTAAAAGCAGCCCAGCCAGGAAATGGCCAGGCTTTGAGCAGGCTGAGGCTGAAGGGGCCAGCCCGAGCAAGGCTCCCTGTGCAAAGCAGTTTGTGTACGTAAGCCATAGAGCCAGTGAGCTGAAGCAGCCTTGGAGCTGGGCTGAGTGCGTGAAAGGAGGGGGGCAGGAAGCAGGCCCAGTGCTGAGCAGCAGGCAGGCAGGCTGCAGAGTAGAAGAGCTGCAAATGAGAGGCTCGTCTCTGCCTACGGCCACACCACCCTGAACACGCCCGATCTCGTCTGATCTCGGAAGCTAAGCAGGGTCGGGCCTGGTTAGTACTTGGATGGGAGACCGCCTGGGAATACCAGGTGCTGTAGCTTTTTGTCTCACTTCAACCAGCAGGGGTCAGTCTCCCCTATGCCTTTTTTACATTCACTTTCTTAGCTGCACATTTGCTTCTTTTCTTCTTTTTTTATGGCCTTTCTCCCTTGTGTTGTTTATGTGACGTCACAGTACGGGATATGCTCCTACAGTCCTATCAGCTTGAGTCCCTGCACGTCCCCAGGGCTCACCTGCAATGTACGCAGGGGTGCGCTACCTGCTGTCCAGCCCTTTGCGCAACGGTCCGCGGCCTGGAGGAAAGCTGCTTGTGCGACAGAGTGGGGCCAGCCAGTGTCTACCGGCCACACCACCCTGGGTATGCCCGATCTCGTCTGATCTCGGAAGCCAAGCAGGGTCGGGCTCGGACAGTACTGGGATGGTTGACCTCCTGGGAATACCGGGTGCTGTAGACAGGTTGCGATGTTTCTTTACACTTTCTCCTCTGGCCCAGCCTGGGAAGGCACTTTCCCGAATATCGGGGGGGGGGGGGGAGGAGATTTACGAAAACCTGTTTTGGGGGAAAAGTTGGCCCATTGCCCGTAAGCATCCAATGAGATGGCTTCTTCCAGTTTCAAAAAGGTAGCTAATAAAAAATGAAAAGAAGCAATGTGATCGGTTGCTACGGGCAACTGCTCCGCTTTTTCTCTGCGCAGGTTTTGACGAATCTCCCCCATTCAACTTGGGGCAAGCCAGAGCTGGAAGCCGCAGAGGCCTGTGTGCCGGTTTGCTGCTTGCTACTGTCAGCACACAATCCGTCCATCCAGCTCCGTGTCCCGGCCAGAAAAGCTCATTGCCCCTGCAGCCAGGCATGTGTAAATATAAGAGTTAAAAGCAGCCCAGCCAGGAAATGGCCAGGCTTTGAGCAGGCTGAGGCTGAAGGGGCCAGCCCGAGCAAGGGCTCCCTGTGCAAAGCAGTTTGTGTACGTAAGCCATAGAGCCAGTGAGCTGAAGCAGCCTTGGAGCTGGGCTGAGTGCGTGGAAAGGAGGGGGGCAGGAAGCAGGCCCAGTGCTGAGCAGCAGGCAGGCAGGCAGGCTGCAGAGTAGAAGAGCTGCAAATGAGAGGCTCGTCTCTGCCTACGGCCACACCACCCTGAACACGCCCGATCTCGTCTGATCTCGGAAGCTAAGCAGGGTCGGGCCTGGTTAGTACTTGGATGGGAGACCGCCTGGGAATACCAGGTGCTGTAGGCTTTTTGCTTTTTCTCACTTCAACCAGCAGGGGTCAGTCTCCCCTATGCCTTTTTTACATTCACTTTCTTAGCTGCACATTTGCTTCTTTTCTTCTTTTTTTATGGCCTTTCTCCCTTGTGTTGTTTATGTGACGTCACAGTACGGGATATGCTCCTACAGTCCTATCAGCTTGAGTCCCTGCACGTCCCCAGGGCTCACCTGCAATGTACGCAGGGGTGCGCTACCTGCTGTCCAGCCCTTTGCGCAACGGTCCGCGGCCTGGAGGAAAGCTGCTTGTGCGACAGAGTGGGGCCAGCCAGTGTCTACCGGCCACACCACCCTGGGTATGCCCGATCTCGTCTGATCTCGGAAGCCAAGCAGGGTCGGGCTCGGACAGTACTGGGATGGTTGACCTCCTGGGAATACCGGGTGCTGTAGACAGGTTGCGATGTTTCTTTACACTTTCTCCTCTGGCCCAGCCTGGGAAGGCACTTTCCCGAATATCCGGGGGGGGGGGGAGATTTACGAAAACCTGTTTTGGGGGAAAAGTTGGCCCATTGCCCGTAAGCATCCAATGAGATGGCTTCTTCCAGTTTCAAAAAGGTAGCTAATAAAAAAATGAAAAGAAGCAATGTGATCGGTTGCTACGGGCAACTGCTCCGCTTTTTCTCTGCGCAGGTTTTGACGAATCTCCCCCATTCAACTTGGGGCAAGCCAGAGCTGGAAGCCGCAGAGGCCTGTGTGCCGGTTTGCTGCTTGCTACTGTCAGCACACAATCCGTCCATCCAGCTCCGTGTCCCGGCCAGAAAAGCTCATTGCCCCTGCAGCCAGGCATGTGTAAATATAAGAGTTAAAAGCAGCCCAGCCAGGAAATGGCCAGGCTTTGAGCAGGCTGAGGCTGAAGGGGCCAGCCCGAGCAAGGGCTCCCTGTGCAAAGCAGTTTGTGTACGTAAGCCATAGAGCCAGTGAGCTGAAGCAGCCTTGGAGCTGGGCTGAGTGCGTGGAAAGGAGGGGGGCAGGAAGCAGGCCCAGTGCTGAGCAGCAGGCAGGCAGGCAGGCTGCAGAGTAGAAGAGCTGCAAATGAGAGGCTCGTCTCTGCCTACGGCCACACCACCCTGAACACGCCCGATCTCGTCTGATCTCGGAAGCTAAGCAGGGTCGGGCCTGGTTAGTACTTGGATGGGAGACCGCCTGGGAATACCAGGTGCTGTAGGCTTTTTGCTTTTTCTCACTTCAACCAGCAGGGGTCAGTCTCCCCTATGCCTTTTTTACATTCACTTTCTTAGCTGCACATTTGCTTCTTTTCTTCTTTTTTTATGGCCTTTCTCCCTTGTGTTGTTTATGTGACGTCACAGTACGGGATATGCTCCTACAGTCCTATCAGCTTGAGTCCCTGCACGTCCCCAGGGCTCACCTGCAATGTACGCAGGGGTGCGCTACCTGCTGTCCAGCCCTTTGCGCAACGGTCCGCGGCCTGGAGGAAAGCTGCTTGTGCGACAGAGTGGGGCCAGCCAGTGTCTACCGGCCACACCACCCTGGGTATGCCCGATCTCGTCTGATCTCGGAAGCCAAGCAGGGTCGGGCTCGGACAGTACTGGGATGGTTGACCTCCTGGGAATACCGGGTGCTGTAGACAGGTTGCGATGTTTCTTTACACTTTCTCCTCTGGCCCAGCCTGGGAAGGCACTTTCCCGAATATCCGGGGGGGGGGGGGGAGATTTACGAAAACCTGTTTTGGGGGAAAAGTTGGCCCATTGCCCGTAAGCATCCAATGAGATGGCTTCTTCCAGTTTCAAAAAGGTAGCTAATAAAAAAATGAAAAGAAGCAATGTGATCGGTTGCTACGGGCAACTGCTCCGCTTTTTCTCTGCGCAGGTTTTGACGAATCTCCCCCATTCAACTTGGGGCAAGCCAGAGCTGGAAGCCGCAGAGGCCTGTGTGCCGGTTTGCTGCTTGCTACTGTCAGCACACAATCCGTCCATCCAGCTCCATGTCCCGGCCAGAAAAGCTCATTGCCCCTGCAGCCAGGCATGTGTAAATATAAGAGTTAAAAGCAGCCCAGCCAGGAAATGGCCAGGCTTTGAGCAGGCTGAGGCTGAAGGGGCCAGCCCGAGCAAGGGCTCCCTGTGCAAAGCAGTTTGTGTACGTAAGCCATAGAGCCAGTGAGCTGAAGCAGCCTTGGAGCTGGGCTGAGTGCGTGGAAAGGAGGGGGGCAGGAAGCAGGCCCAGTGCTGAGCAGCAGGCAGGCAGGCTGCAGAGTAGAAGAGCTGCAAATGAGAGGCTCGTCTCTGCCTACGGCCACACCACCCTGAACACGCCCGATCTCGTCTGATCTCGGAAGCTAAGCAGGGTCGGGCCTGGTTAGTACTTGGATGGGAGACCGCCTGGGAATACCAGGTGCTGTAGGCTTTTTGCTTTTTCTCACTTCAACCAGCAGGGGTCAGTCTCCCCTATGCCTTTTTTACATTCACTTTCTTAGCTGCACATTTGCTTCTTTTCTTCTTTTTTTATGGCCTTTCTCCCTTGTGTTGTTTATGTGACGTCACAGTACGGGATATGCTCCTACAGTCCTATCAGCTTGAGTCCCTGCACGTCCCCAGGGCTCACCTGCAATGTACGCAGGGGTGCGCTACCTGCTGTCCAGCCCTTTGCGCAACGGTCCGCGGCCTGGAGGAAAGCTGCTTGTGCGACAGAGTGGGGCCAGCCAGTGTCTACCGGCCACACCACCCTGGGTATGCCCGATCTCGTCTGATCTCGGAAGCCAAGCAGGGTCGGGCTCGGACAGTACTGGGATGGTTGACCTCCTGGGAATACCGGGTGCTGTAGACAGGTTGCGATGTTTCTTTACACTTTCTCCTCTGGCCCAGCCTGGGAAGGCACTTTCCCGAATATCGGGGGGGGGGGGGGAGGAGATTTACGAAAACCTGTTTTGGGGGAAAAGTTGGCCCATTGCCCGTAAGCATCCAATGAGATGGCTTCTTCCAGTTTCAAAAAGGTAGCTAATAAAAAATGAAAAGAAGCAATGTGATCGGTTGCTACGGGCAACTGCTCCGCTTTTTCTCTGCGCAGGTTTTGACGAATCTCCCCCATTCAACTTGGGGCAAGCCAGAGCTGGAAGCCGCAGAGGCCTGTGTGCCGGTTTGCTGCTTGCTACTGTCAGCACACAATCCGTCCATCCAGCTCCGTGTCCCGGCCAGAAAAGCTCATTGCCCCTGCAGCCAGGCATGTGTAAATATAAGAGTTAAAAGCAGCCCAGCCAGGAAATGGCCAGGCTTTGAGCAGGCTGAGGCTGAAGGGGCCAGCCCGAGCAAGGGCTCCCTGTGCAAAGCAGTTTGTGTACGTAAGCCATAGAGCCAGTGAGCTGAAGCAGCCTTGGAGCTGGGCTGAGTGCGTGGAAAGGAGGGGGGCAGGAAGCAGGCCCAGTGCTGAGCAGCAGGCAGGCAGGCAGGCTGCAGAGTAGAAGAGCTGCAAATGAGAGGCTCGTCTCTGCCTACGGCCACACCACCCTGAACACGCCCGATCTCGTCTGATCTCGGAAGCTAAGCAGGGTCGGGCCTGGTTAGTACTTGGATGGGAGACCGCCTGGGAATACCAGGTGCTGTAGGCTTTTTGCTTTTTCTCACTTCAACCAGCAGGGGTCAGTCTCCCCTATGCCTTTTTTACATTCACTTTCTTAGCTGCACATTTGCTTCTTTTCTTCTTTTTTTATGGCCTTTCTCCCTTGTGTTGTTTATGTGACGTCACAGTACGGGATATGCTCCTACAGTCCTATCAGCTTGAGTCCCTGCACGTCCCCAGGGCTCACCTGCAATGTACGCAGGGGTGCGCTACCTGCTGTCCAGCCCTTTGCGCAACGGTCCGCGGCCTGGAGGAAAGCTGCTTGTGCGACAGAGTGGGGCCAGCCAGTGTCTACCGGCCACACCACCCTGGGTATGCCCGATCTCGTCTGATCTCGGAAGCCAAGCAGGGTCGGGCTCGGACAGTACTGGGATGGTTGACCTCCTGGGAATACCGGGTGCTGTAGACAGGTTGCGATGTTTCTTTACACTTTCTCCTCTGGCCCAGCCTGGGAAGGCACTTTCCCGAATATCCGGGGGGGGGGGGGAGATTTACGAAAACCTGTTTTGGGGGAAAAGTTGGCCCATTGCCCGTAAGCATCCAATGAGATGGCTTCTTCCAGTTTCAAAAAGGTAGCTAATAAAAAAATGAAAAGAAGCAATGTGATCGGTTGCTACGGGCAACTGCTCCGCTTTTTCTCTGCGCAGGTTTTGACGAATCTCCCCCATTCAACTTGGGGCAAGCCAGAGCTGGAAGCCGCAGAGGCCTGTGTGCCGGTTTGCTGCTTGCTACTGTCAGCACACAATCCGTCCATCCAGCTCCATGTCCCGGCCAGAAAAGCTCATTGCCCCTGCAGCCAGGCATGTGTAAATATAAGAGTTAAAAGCAGCCCAGCCAGGAAATGGCCAGGCTTTGAGCAGGCTGAGGCTGAAGGGGCCAGCCCGAGCAAGGGCTCCCTGTGCAAAGCACTTTGTGTACGTAAGCCATAGAGCCAGTGAGCTGAAGCAGCCTTGGAGCTGGGCTGAGTGCGTGGAAAGGAGGGGGGCAGGAAGCAGGCCCAGTGCTGAGCAGCAGGCAGGCAGGCTGCAGAGTAGAAGAGCTGCAAATGAGAGGCTCGTCTCTGCCTACGGCCACACCACCCTGAACACGCCCGATCTCGTCTGATCTCGGAAGCTAAGCAGGGTCGGGCCTGGTTAGTACTTGGATGGGAGACCGCCTGGGAATACCAGGTGCTGTAGGCTTTTTGCTTTTTCTCACTTCAACCAGCAGGGGTCAGTCTCCCCTATGCCTTTTTTACATTCACTTTCTTAGCTGCACATTTGCTTCTTTTCTTCTTTTTTTATGGCCTTTCTCCCTTGTGTTGTTTATGTGACGTCACAGTACGGGATATGCTCCTACAGTCCTATCAGCTTGAGTCCCTGCACGTCCCCAGGGCTCACCTGCAATGTACGCAGGGGTGCGCTACCTGCTGTCCAGCCCTTTGCGCAACGGTCCGCGGCCTGGAGGAAAGCTGCTTGTGCGACAGAGTGGGGCCAGCCAGTGTCTACCGGCCACACCACCCTGGGTATGCCCGATCTCGTCTGATCTCGGAAGCCAAGCAGGGTCGGGCTCGGACAGTACTGGGATGGTTGACCTCCTGGGAATACCGGGTGCTGTAGACAGGTTGCGATGTTTCTTTACACTTTCTCCTCTGGCCCAGCCTGGGAAGGCACTTTCCCGAATATCGGGGGGGGGGGGGGAGGAGATTTACGAAAACCTGTTTTGGGGGAAAAGTTGGCCCATTGCCCGTAAGCATCCAATGAGATGGCTTCTTCCAGTTTCAAAAAGGTAGCTAATAAAAAATGAAAAGAAGCAATGTGATCGGTTGCTACGGGCAACTGCTCCGCTTTTTCTCTGCGCAGGTTTTGACGAATCTCCCCCATTCAACTTGGGGCAAGCCAGAGCTGGAAGCCGCAGAGGCCTGTGTGCCGGTTTGCTGCTTGCTACTGTCAGCACACAATCCGTCCATCCAGCTCCGTGTCCCGGCCAGAAAAGCTCATTGCCCCTGCAGCCAGGCATGTGTAAATATAAGAGTTAAAAGCAGCCCAGCCAGGAAATGGCCAGGCTTTGAGCAGGCTGAGGCTGAAGGGGCCAGCCCGAGCAAGGGCTCCCTGTGCAAAGCAGTTTGTGTACGTAAGCCATAGAGCCAGTGAGCTGAAGCAGCCTTGGAGCTGGGCTGAGTGCGTGGAAAGGAGGGGGGCAGGAAGCAGGCCCAGTGCTGAGCAGCAGGCAGGCAGGCAGGCTGCAGAGTAGAAGAGCTGCAAATGAGAGGCTCGTCTCTGCCTACGGCCACACCACCCTGAACACGCCCGATCTCGTCTGATCTCGGAAGCTAAGCAGGGTCGGGCCTGGTTAGTACTTGGATGGGAGACCGCCTGGGAATACCAGGTGCTGTAGGCTTTTTGCTTTTTCTCACTTCAACCAGCAGGGGTCAGTCTCCCCTATGCCTTTTTTACATTCACTTTCTTAGCTGCACATTTGCTTCTTTTCTTCTTTTTTTATGGCCTTTCTCCCTTGTGTTGTTTATGTGACGTCACAGTACGGGATATGCTCCTACAGTCCTATCAGCTTGAGTCCCTGCACGTCCCCAGGGCTCACCTGCAATGTACGCAGGGGTGCGCTACCTGCTGTCCAGCCCTTTGCGCAACGGTCCGCGGCCTGGAGGAAAGCTGCTTGTGCGACAGAGTGGGGCCAGCCAGTGTCTACCGGCCACACCACCCTGGGTATGCCCGATCTCGTCTGATCTCGGAAGCCAAGCAGGGTCGGGCTCGGACAGTACTGGGATGGTTGACCTCCTGGGAATACCGGGTGCTGTAGACAGGTTGCGATGTTTCTTTACACTTTCTCCTCTGGCCCAGCCTGGGAAGGCACTTTCCCGAATATCCGGGGGGGGGGGGAGATTTACGAAAACCTGTTTTGGGGGAAAAGTTGGCCCATTGCCCGTAAGCATCCAATGAGATGGCTTCTTCCAGTTTCAAAAAGGTAGCTAATAAAAAAATGAAAAGAAGCAATGTGATCGGTTGCTACGGGCAACTGCTCCGCTTTTTCTCTGCGCAGGTTTTGACGAATCTCCCCCATTCAACTTGGGGCAAGCCAGAGCTGGAAGCCGCAGAGGCCTGTGTGCCGGTTTGCTGCTTGCTACTGTCAGCACACAATCCGTCCATCCAGCTCCATGTCCCGGCCAGAAAAGCTCATTGCCCCTGCAGCCAGGCATGTGTAAATATAAGAGTTAAAAGCAGCCCAGCCAGGAAATGGCCAGGCTTTGAGCAGGCTGAGGCTGAAGGGGCCAGCCCGAGCAAGGGCTCCCTGTGCAAAGCACTTTGTGTACGTAAGCCATAGAGCCAGTGAGCTGAAGCAGCCTTGGAGCTGGGCTGAGTGCGTGGAAAGGAGGGGGGCAGGAAGCAGGCCCAGTGCTGAGCAGCAGGCAGGCAGGCAGGCTGCAGAGTAGAAGAGCTGCAAATGAGAGGCTCGTCTCTGCCTACGGCCACACCACCCTGAACACGCCCGATCTCGTCTGATCTCGGAAGCTAAGCAGGGTCGGGCCTGGTTAGTACTTGGATGGGAGACCGCCTGGGAATACCAGGTGCTGTAGGCTTTTTGCTTTTTCTCACTTCAACCAGCAGGGGTCAGTCTCCCCTATGCCTTTTTTACATTCACTTTCTTAGCTGCACATTTGCTTCTTTTCTTCTTTTTTTATGGCCTTTCTCCCTTGTGTTGTTTATGTGACGTCACAGTACGGGATATGCTCCTACAGTCCTATCAGCTTGAGTCCCTGCACGTCCCCAGGGCTCACCTGCAATGTACGCAGGGGTGCGCTACCTGCTGTCCAGCCCTTTGCGCAACGGTCCGCGGCCTGGAGGAAAGCTGCTTGTGCGACAGAGTGGGGCCAGCCAGTGTCTACCGGCCACACCACCCTGGGTATGCCCGATCTCGTCTGATCTCGGAAGCCAAGCAGGGTCGGGCTCGGACAGTACTGGGATGGTTGACCTCCTGGGAATACCGGGTGCTGTAGACAGGTTGCGATGTTTCTTTACACTTTCTCCTCTGGCCCAGCCTGGGAAGGCACTTTCCCGAATATCGGGGGGGGGGGGGGGGGGGGGGGGGGGAGATTTACGAAAACCTGTTTTGGGGGAAAAGTTGGCCCATTGCCCGTAAGCATCCAATGAGATGGCTTCTTCCAGTTTCAAAAAGGTAGCAAATAAAAAATGAAAAGAAGCAATGTGATCGGTTGCTACGGGCAACTGCTCCGCTTTTTCTCTGCGCAGGTTTTGACGAATCTCCCCCATTCAACTTGGGGCAAGCCAGAGCTGGAAGCCGCAGAGGCCTGTGTGCCGGTTTGCTGCTTGCTACTGTCAGCACACAATCCGTCCATCCAGCTCCGTGTCCCGGCCAGAAAAGCTCATTGCCCCTGCAGCCAGGCATGTGTAAATATAAGAGTTAAAAGCAGCCCAGCCAGGAAAGCAGGCCCAGTGCTGAGCAGCAGGCAGGCAGGCTGCAGAGTAGAAGAGCTGCAAATGAGAGGCTCGTCTCTGCCTACGGCCACACCACCCTGAACACGCCCGATCTCGTCTGATCTCGGAAGCTAAGCAGGGTCGGGCCTGGTTAGTACTTGGATGGGAGACCGCCTGGGAATACCAGGTGCTGTAGGCTTTTTGCTTTTTCTCACTTCAACCAGCAGGGGTCAGTCTCCCCTATGCCTTTTTTACATTCACTTTCTTAGCTGCACATTTGCTTCTTTTCTTCTTTTTTTATGGCCTTTCTCCCTTGTGTTGTTTATGTGACGTCACAGTACGGGATATGCTCCTACAGTCCTATCAGCTTGAGTCCCTGCACGTCCCCAGGGCTCACCTGCAATGTACGCAGGGGTGCGCTACCTGCTGTCCAGCCCTTTGCGCAACGGTCCGCGGCCTGGAGGAAAGCTGCTTGTGCGACAGAGTGGGGCCAGCCAGTGTCTACCGGCCACACCACCCTGGGTATGCCCGATCTCGTCTGATCTCGGAAGCCAAGCAGGGTCGGGCTCGGACAGTACTGGGATGGTTGACCTCCTGGGAATACCGGGTGCTGTAGACAGGTTGCGATGTTTCTTTACACTTTCTCCTCTGGCCCAGCCTGGGAAGGCACTTTCCCGAATATCCGGGGGGGGTGGGGGAGATTTACGAAAACCTGTTTTGGGGGAAAAGTTGGCCCATTGCCCGTAAGCATCCAATGAGATGGCTTCTTCCAGTTTCAAAAAGGTAGCTAATAAAAAATGAAAAGAAGCAATGTGATCGGTTGCTACGGGCAACTGCTCCGCTTTTTCTCTGCGCAGGTTTTGACGAATCTCCCCCATTCAACTTGGGGCAAGCCAGAGCTGGAAGCCGCAGAGGCCTGTGTGCCGGTTTGCTGCTTGCTACTGTCAGCACACAATCCGTCCATCCAGCTCCGTGTCCCGGCCAGAAAAGCTCATTGCCCCTGCAGCCAGGCATGTGTAAATATAAGAGTTAAAAGCAGCCCAGCCAGGAAATGGCCAGGCTTTGAGCAGGCTGAGGCTGAAGGGGCCAGCCCGAGCAAGGGCTCCCTGTGCAAAGCAGTTTGTGTACGTAAGCCATAGAGCCAGTGAGCTGAAGCAGCCTTGGAGCTGGGCTGAGTGCGTGGAAAGGAGGGGGGCAGGAAGCAGGCCCAGTGCTGAGCAGCAGGCAGGCAGGCAGGCTGCAGAGTAGAAGAGCTGCAAATGAGAGGCTCATCTCTGCCTACGGCCACACCACCCTGAACACGCCCGATCTCGTCTGATCTCGGAAGCTAAGCAGGGTCGGGCCTGGTTAGTACTTGGATGGGAGACCGCCTGGGAATACCAGGTGCTGTAGGCTTTTTGCTTTTTCTCACTTCAACCAGCAGGGGTCAGTCTCCCCTATGCCTTTTTTACATTCACTTTCTTAGCTGCACATTTGCTTCTTTTCTTCTTTTTTTATGGCCTTTCTCCCTTGTGTTGTTTATGTGACGTCACAGTACGGGATATGCTCCTACAGTCCTATCAGCTTGAGTCCCTGCACGTCCCCAGGGCTCACCTGCAATGTACGCAGGGGTGCGCTACCTGCTGTCCAGCCCTTTGCGCAACGGTCCGCGGCCTGGAGGAAAGCTGCTTGTGCGACAGAGTGGGGCCAGCCAGTGTCTACCGGCCACACCACCCTGGGTATGCCCGATCTCGTCTGATCTCGGAAGCCAAGCAGGGTCGGGCTCGGACAGTACTGGGATGGTTGACCTCCTGGGAATACCGGGTGCTGTAGACAGGTTGCGATGTTTCTTTACACTTTCTCCTCTGGCCCAGCCTGGGAAGGCACTTTCCCGAATATCCGGGGGGGGTGGGGGAGATTTACGAAAACCTGTTTTGGGGGAAAAGTTGGCCCATTGCCCGTAAGCATCCAATGAGATGGCTTCTTCCAGTTTCAAAAAGGTAGCTAATAAAAAATGAAAAGAAGCAATGTGATCGGTTGCTACGGGCAACTGCTCCGCTTTTTCTCTGCGCAGGTTTTGACGAATCTCCCCCATTCAACTTGGGGCAAGCCAGAGCTGGAAGCCGCAGAGGCCTGTGTGCCGGTTTGCTGCTTGCTACTGTCAGCACACAATCCGTCCATCCAGCTCCGTGTCCCGGCCAGAAAAGCTCATTGCCCCTGCAGCCAGGCATGTGTAAATATAAGAGTTAAAAGCAGCCCAGCCAGGAAATGGCCAGGCTTTGAGCAGGCTGAGGCTGAAGGGGCCAGCCCGAGCAAGGGCTCCCTGTGCAAAGCAGTTTGTGTACGTAAGCCATAGAGCCAGTGAGCTGAAGCAGCCTTGGAGCTGGGCTGAGTGCGTGGAAAGGAGGGGGGCAGGAAGCAGGCCCAGTGCTGAGCAGCAGGCAGGCAGGCAGGCTGCAGAGTAGAAGAGCTGCAAATGAGAGGCTCATCTCTGCCTACGGCCACACCACCCTGAACACGCCCGATCTCGTCTGATCTCGGAAGCTAAGCAGGGTCGGGCCTGGTTAGTACTTGGATGGGAGACCGCCTGGGAATACCAGGTGCTGTAGGCTTTTTGCTTTTTCTCACTTCAACCAGCAGGGGTCAGTCTCCCCTATGCCTTTTTTACATTCACTTTCTTAGCTGCACATTTGCTTCTTTTCTTCTTTTTTTATGGCCTTTCTCCCTTGTGTTGTTTATGTGACGTCACAGTACGGGATATGCTCCTACAGTCCTATCAGCTTGAGTCCCTGCACGTCCCCAGGGCTCACCTGCAATGTACGCAGGGGTGCGCTACCTGCTGTCCAGCCCTTTGCGCAACGGTCCGCGGCCTGGAGGAAAGCTGCTTGTGCGACAGAGTGGGGCCAGCCAGTGTCTACCGGCCACACCACCCTGGGTATGCCCGATCTCGTCTGATCTCGGAAGCCAAGCAGGGTCGGGCTCGGACAGTACTGGGATGGTTGACCTCCTGGGAATACCGGGTGCTGTAGACAGGTTGCGATGTTTCTTTACACTTTCTCCTCTGGCCCAGCCTGGGAAGGCACTTTCCCGAATATCGGGGGGGGGGGGGGAGATTTACGAAAACCTGTTTTGGGGGAAAAGTTGGCCCATTGCCCGTAAGCATCCAATGAGATGGCTTCTTCCAGTTTCAAAAAGGTAGCTAATAAAAAATGAAAAGAAGCAATGTGATCGGTTGCTACGGGCAACTGCTCCGCTTTTTCTCTGCGCAGGTTTTGACGAATCTCCCCCATTCAACTTGGGGCAAGCCAGAGCTGGAAGCCGCAGAGGCCTGTGTGCCGGTTTGCTGCTTGCTACTGTCAGCACACAATCCGTCCATCCAGCTCCATGTCCCGGCCAGAAAAGCTCATTGCCCCTGCAGCCAGGCATGTGTAAATATAAGAGTTAAAAGCAGCCCAGCCAGGAAATGGCCAGGCTTTGAGCAGGCTGAGGCTGAAGGGGCCAGCCCGAGCAAGGGCTCCCTGTGCAAAGCACTTTGTGTACGTAAGCCATAGAGCCAGTGAGCTGAAGCAGCCTTGGAGCTGGGCTGAGTGCGTGGAAAGGAGGGGGGCAGGAAGCAGGCCCAGTGCTGAGCAGCAGGCAGGCAGGCAGGCTGCAGAGTAGAAGAGCTGCAAATGAGAGGCTCGTCTCTGCCTACGGCCACACCACCCTGAACACGCCCGATCTCGTCTGATCTCGGAAGCTAAGCAGGGTCGGGCCTGGTTAGTACTTGGATGGGAGACCGCCTGGGAATACCAGGTGCTGTAGGCTTTTTGCTTTTTCTCACTTCAACCAGCAGGGGTCAGTCTCCCCTATGCCTTTTTTACATTCACTTTCTTAGCTGCACATTTGCTTCTTTTCTTCTTTTTTTATGGCCTTTCTCCCTTGTGTTGTTTATGTGACGTCACAGTACGGGATATGCTCCTACAGTCCTATCAGCTTGAGTCCCTGCACGTCCCCAGGGCTCACCTGCAATGTACGCAGGGGTGCGCTACCTGCTGTCCAGCCCTTTGCGCAACGGTCCGCGGCCTGGAGGAAAGCTGCTTGTGCGACAGAGTGGGGCCAGCCAGTGTCTACCGGCCACACCACCCTGGGTATGCCCGATCTCGTCTGATCTCGGAAGCCAAGCAGGGTCGGGCTCGGACAGTACTGGGATGGTTGACCTCCTGGGAATACCGGGTGCTGTAGACAGGTTGCGATGTTTCTTTACACTTTCTCCTCTGGCCCAGCCTGGGAAGGCACTTTCCCGAATATCCGGGGGGGGGGGGGAGATTTACGAAAACCTGTTTTGGGGGAAAAGTTGGCCCATTGCCCGTAAGCATCCAATGAGATGGCTTCTTCCAGTTTCAAAAAGGTAGCTAATAAAAAAATGAAAAGAAGCAATGTGATCGGTTGCTACGGGCAACTGCTCCGCTTTTTCTCTGCGCAGGTTTTGACGAATCTCCCCCATTCAACTTGGGGCAAGCCAGAGCTGGAAGCCGCAGAGGCCTGTGTGCCGGTTTGCTGCTTGCTACTGTCAGCACACAATCCGTCCATCCAGCTCCGTGTCCCGGCCAGAAAAGCTCATTGCCCCTGCAGCCAGGCATGTGTAAATATAAGAGTTAAAAGCAGCCCAGCCAGGAAATGGCCAGGCTTTGAGCAGGCTGAGGCTGAAGGGGCCAGCCCGAGCAAGGGCTCCCTGTGCAAAGCAGTTTGTGTACGTAAGCCATAGAGCCAGTGAGCTGAAGCAGCCTTGGAGCTGGGCTGAGTGCGTGGAAAGGAGGGGGGCAGGAAGCAGGCCCAGTGCTGAGCAGCAGGCAGGCAGGCAGGCTGCAGAGTAGAAGAGCTGCAAATGAGAGGCTCGTCTCTGCCTACGGCCACACCACCCTGAACACGCCCGATCTCGTCTGATCTCGGAAGCTAAGCAGGGTCGGGCCTGGTTAGTACTTGGATGGGAGACCGCCTGGGAATACCAGGTGCTGTAGGCTTTTTGCTTTTTCTCACTTCAACCAGCAGGGGTCAGTCTCCCCTATGCCTTTTTTACATTCACTTTCTTAGCTGCACATTTGCTTCTTTTCTTCTTTTTTTATGGCCTTTCTCCCTTGTGTTGTTTATGTGACGTCACAGTACGGGATATGCTCCTACAGTCCTATCAGCTTGAGTCCCTGCACGTCCCCAGGGCTCACCTGCAATGTACGCAGGGGTGCGCTACCTGCTGTCCAGCCCTTTGCGCAACGGTCCGCGGCCTGGAGGAAAGCTGCTTGTGCGACAGAGTGGGGCCAGCCAGTGTCTACCGGCCACACCACCCTGGGTATGCCCGATCTCGTCTGATCTCGGAAGCCAAGCAGGGTCGGGCTCGGACAGTACTGGGATGGTTGACCTCCTGGGAATACCGGGTGCTGTAGACAGGTTGCGATGTTTCTTTACACTTTCTCCTCTGGCCCAGCCTGGGAAGGCACTTTCCCGAATATCCGGGGGGGGTGGGGGAGATTTACGAAAACCTGTTTTGGGGGAAAAGTTGGCCCATTGCCCGTAAGCATCCAATGAGATGGCTTCTTCCAGTTTCAAAAAGGTAGCTAATAAAAAATGAAAAGAAGCAATGTGATCGGTTGCTACGGGCAACTGCTCCGCTTTTTCTCTGCGCAGGTTTTGACGAATCTCCCCCATTCAACTTGGGGCAAGCCAGAGCTGGAAGCCGCAGAGGCCTGTGTGCCGGTTTGCTGCTTGCTACTGTCAGCACACAATCCGTCCATCCAGCTCCGTGTCCCGGCCAGAAAAGCTCATTGCCCCTGCAGCCAGGCATGTGTAAATATAAGAGTTAAAAGCAGCCCAGCCAGGAAATGGCCAGGCTTTGAGCAGGCTGAGGCTGAAGGGGCCAGCCCGAGCAAGGGCTCCCTGTGCAAAGCAGTTTGTGTACGTAAGCCATAGAGCCAGTGAGCTGAAGCAGCCTTGGAGCTGGGCTGAGTGCGTGGAAAGGAGGGGGGCAGGAAGCAGGCCCAGTGCTGAGCAGCAGGCAGGCAGGCAGGCTGCAGAGTAGAAGAGCTGCAAATGAGAGGCTCATCTCTGCCTACGGCCACACCACCCTGAACACGCCCGATCTCGTCTGATCTCGGAAGCTAAGCAGGGTCGGGCCTGGTTAGTACTTGGATGGGAGACCGCCTGGGAATACCAGGTGCTGTAGGCTTTTTGCTTTTTCTCACTTCAACCAGCAGGGGTCAGTCTCCCCTATGCCTTTTTTACATTCACTTTCTTAGCTGCACATTTGCTTCTTTTCTTCTTTTTTTATGGCCTTTCTCCCTTGTGTTGTTTATGTGACGTCACAGTACGGGATATGCTCCTACAGTCCTATCAGCTTGAGTCCCTGCACGTCCCCAGGGCTCACCTGCAATGTACGCAGGGGTGCGCTACCTGCTGTCCAGCCCTTTGCGCAACGGTCCGCGGCCTGGAGGAAAGCTGCTTGTGCGACAGAGTGGGGCCAGCCAGTGTCTACCGGCCACACCACCCTGGGTATGCCCGATCTCGTCTGATCTCGGAAGCCAAGCAGGGTCGGGCTCGGACAGTACTGGGATGGTTGACCTCCTGGGAATACCGGGTGCTGTAGACAGGTTGCGATGTTTCTTTACACTTTCTCCTCTGGCCCAGCCTGGGAAGGCACTTTCCCGAATATCCGGGGGGGGTGGGGGAGATTTACGAAAACCTGTTTTGGGGGAAAAGTTGGCCCATTGCCCGTAAGCATCCAATGAGATGGCTTCTTCCAGTTTCAAAAAGGTAGCTAATAAAAAATGAAAAGAAGCAATGTGATCGGTTGCTACGGGCAACTGCTCCGCTTTTTCTCTGCGCAGGTTTTGACGAATCTCCCCCATTCAACTTGGGGCAAGCCAGAGCTGGAAGCCGCAGAGGCCTGTGTGCCGGTTTGCTGCTTGCTACTGTCAGCACACAATCCGTCCATCCAGCTCCGTGTCCCGGCCAGAAAAGCTCATTGCCCCTGCAGCCAGGCATGTGTAAATATAAGAGTTAAAAGCAGCCCAGCCAGGAAATGGCCAGGCTTTGAGCAGGCTGAGGCTGAAGGGGCCAGCCCGAGCAAGGGCTCCCTGTGCAAAGCAGTTTGTGTACGTAAGCCATAGAGCCAGTGAGCTGAAGCAGCCTTGGAGCTGGGCTGAGTGCGTGGAAAGGAGGGGGGCAGGAAGCAGGCCCAGTGCTGAGCAGCAGGCAGGCAGGCAGGCTGCAGAGTAGAAGAGCTGCAAATGAGAGGCTCATCTCTGCCTACGGCCACACCACCCTGAACACGCCCGATCTCGTCTGATCTCGGAAGCTAAGCAGGGTCGGGCCTGGTTAGTACTTGGATGGGAGACCGCCTGGGAATACCAGGTGCTGTAGGCTTTTTGCTTTTTCTCACTTCAACCAGCAGGGGTCAGTCTCCCCTATGCCTTTTTTACATTCACTTTCTTAGCTGCACATTTGCTTCTTTTCTTCTTTTTTTATGGCCTTTCTCCCTTGTGTTGTTTATGTGACGTCACAGTACGGGATATGCTCCTACAGTCCTATCAGCTTGAGTCCCTGCACGTCCCCAGGGCTCACCTGCAATGTACGCAGGGGTGCGCTACCTGCTGTCCAGCCCTTTGCGCAACGGTCCGCGGCCTGGAGGAAAGCTGCTTGTGCGACAGAGTGGGGCCAGCCAGTGTCTACCGGCCACACCACCCTGGGTATGCCCGATCTCGTCTGATCTCGGAAGCCAAGCAGGGTCGGGCTCGGACAGTACTGGGATGGTTGACCTCCTGGGAATACCGGGTGCTGTAGACAGGTTGCGATGTTTCTTTACACTTTCTCCTCTGGCCCAGCCTGGGAAGGCACTTTCCCGAATATCGGGGGGGGGGGGGGAGATTTACGAAAACCTGTTTTGGGGGAAAAGTTGGCCCATTGCCCGTAAGCATCCAATGAGATGGCTTCTTCCAGTTTCAAAAAGGTAGCTAATAAAAAATGAAAAGAAGCAATGTGATCGGTTGCTACGGGCAACTGCTCCGCTTTTTCTCTGCGCAGGTTTTGACGAATCTCCCCCATTCAACTTGGGGCAAGCCAGAGCTGGAAGCCGCAGAGGCCTGTGTGCCGGTTTGCTGCTTGCTACTGTCAGCACACAATCCGTCCATCCAGCTCCATGTCCCGGCCAGAAAAGCTCATTGCCCCTGCAGCCAGGCATGTGTAAATATAAGAGTTAAAAGCAGCCCAGCCAGGAAATGGCCAGGCTTTGAGCAGGCTGAGGCTGAAGGGGCCAGCCCGAGCAAGGGCTCCCTGTGCAAAGCACTTTGTGTACGTAAGCCATAGAGCCAGTGAGCTGAAGCAGCCTTGGAGCTGGGCTGAGTGCGTGGAAAGGAGGGGGGCAGGAAGCAGGCCCAGTGCTGAGCAGCAGGCAGGCAGGCAGGCTGCAGAGTAGAAGAGCTGCAAATGAGAGGCTCGTCTCTGCCTACGGCCACACCACCCTGAACACGCCCGATCTCGTCTGATCTCGGAAGCTAAGCAGGGTCGGGCCTGGTTAGTACTTGGATGGGAGACCGCCTGGGAATACCAGGTGCTGTAGGCTTTTTGCTTTTTCTCACTTCAACCAGCAGGGGTCAGTCTCCCCTATGCCTTTTTTACATTCACTTTCTTAGCTGCACATTTGCTTCTTTTCTTCTTTTTTTATGGCCTTTCTCCCTTGTGTTGTTTATGTGACGTCACAGTACGGGATATGCTCCTACAGTCCTATCAGCTTGAGTCCCTGCACGTCCCCAGGGCTCACCTGCAATGTACGCAGGGGTGCGCTACCTGCTGTCCAGCCCTTTGCGCAACGGTCCGCGGCCTGGAGGAAAGCTGCTTGTGCGACAGAGTGGGGCCAGCCAGTGTCTACCGGCCACACCACCCTGGGTATGCCCGATCTCGTCTGATCTCGGAAGCCAAGCAGGGTCGGGCTCGGACAGTACTGGGATGGTTGACCTCCTGGGAATACCGGGTGCTGTAGACAGGTTGCGATGTTTCTTTACACTTTCTCCTCTGGCCCAGCCTGGGAAGGCACTTTCCCGAATATCCGGGGGGGGGGGGGGAGATTTACGAAAACCTGTTTTGGGGGAAAAGTTGGCCCATTGCCCGTAAGCATCCAATGAGATGGCTTCTTCCAGTTTCAAAAAGGTAGCTAATAAAAAAATGAAAAGAAGCAATGTGATCGGTTGCTACGGGCAACTGCTCCGCTTTTTCTCTGCGCAGGTTTTGACGAATCTCCCCCATTCAACTTGGGGCAAGCCAGAGCTGGAAGCCGCAGAGGCCTGTGTGCCGGTTTGCTGCTTGCTACTGTCAGCACACAATCCGTCCATCCAGCTCCGTGTCCCGGCCAGAAAAGCTCATTGCCCCTGCAGCCAGGCATGTGTAAATATAAGAGTTAAAAGCAGCCCAGCCAGGAAATGGCCAGGCTTTGAGCAGGCTGAGGCTGAAGGGGCCAGCCCGAGCAAGGGCTCCCTGTGCAAAGCAGTTTGTGTACGTAAGCCATAGAGCCAGTGAGCTGAAGCAGCCTTGGAGCTGGGCTGAGTGCGTGGAAAGGAGGGGGGCAGGAAGCAGGCCCAGTGCTGAGCAGCAGGCAGGCAGGCAGGCTGCAGAGTAGAAGAGCTGCAAATGAGAGGCTCGTCTCTGCCTACGGCCACACCACCCTGAACACGCCCGATCTCGTCTGATCTCGGAAGCTAAGCAGGGTCGGGCCTGGTTAGTACTTGGATGGGAGACCGCCTGGGAATACCAGGTGCTGTAGGCTTTTTGCTTTTTCTCACTTCAACCAGCAGGGGTCAGTCTCCCCTATGCCTTTTTTACATTCACTTTCTTAGCTGCACATTTGCTTCTTTTCTTCTTTTTTTATGGCCTTTCTCCCTTGTGTTGTTTATGTGACGTCACAGTACGGGATATGCTCCTACAGTCCTATCAGCTTGAGTCCCTGCACGTCCCCAGGGCTCACCTGCAATGTACGCAGGGGTGCGCTACCTGCTGTCCAGCCCTTTGCGCAACGGTCCGCGGCCTGGAGGAAAGCTGCTTGTGCGACAGAGTGGGGCCAGCCAGTGTCTACCGGCCACACCACCCTGGGTATGCCCGATCTCGTCTGATCTCGGAAGCCAAGCAGGGTCGGGCTCGGACAGTACTGGGATGGTTGACCTCCTGGGAATACCGGGTGCTGTAGACAGGTTGCGATGTTTCTTTACACTTTCTCCTCTGGCCCAGCCTGGGAAGGCACTTTCCCGAATATCCGGGGGGGGTGGGGGAGATTTACGAAAACCTGTTTTGGGGGAAAAGTTGGCCCATTGCCCGTAAGCATCCAATGAGATGGCTTCTTCCAGTTTCAAAAAGGTAGCTAATAAAAAATGAAAAGAAGCAATGTGATCGGTTGCTACGGGCAACTGCTCCGCTTTTTCTCTGCGCAGGTTTTGACGAATCTCCCCCATTCAACTTGGGGCAAGCCAGAGCTGGAAGCCGCAGAGGCCTGTGTGCCGGTTTGCTGCTTGCTACTGTCAGCACACAATCCGTCCATCCAGCTCCGTGTCCCGGCCAGAAAAGCTCATTGCCCCTGCAGCCAGGCATGTGTAAATATAAGAGTTAAAAGCAGCCCAGCCAGGAAATGGCCAGGCTTTGAGCAGGCTGAGGCTGAAGGGGCCAGCCCGAGCAAGGGCTCCCTGTGCAAAGCAGTTTGTGTACGTAAGCCATAGAGCCAGTGAGCTGAAGCAGCCTTGGAGCTGGGCTGAGTGCGTGGAAAGGAGGGGGGCAGGAAGCAGGCCCAGTGCTGAGCAGCAGGCAGGCAGGCAGGCTGCAGAGTAGAAGAGCTGCAAATGAGAGGCTCATCTCTGCCTACGGCCACACCACCCTGAACACGCCCGATCTCGTCTGATCTCGGAAGCTAAGCAGGGTCGGGCCTGGTTAGTACTTGGATGGGAGACCGCCTGGGAATACCAGGTGCTGTAGGCTTTTTGCTTTTTCTCACTTCAACCAGCAGGGGTCAGTCTCCCCTATGCCTTTTTTACATTCACTTTCTTAGCTGCACATTTGCTTCTTTTCTTCTTTTTTTATGGCCTTTCTCCCTTGTGTTGTTTATGTGACGTCACAGTACGGGATATGCTCCTACAGTCCTATCAGCTTGAGTCCCTGCACGTCCCCAGGGCTCACCTGCAATGTACGCAGGGGTGCGCTACCTGCTGTCCAGCCCTTTGCGCAACGGTCCGCGGCCTGGAGGAAAGCTGCTTGTGCGACAGAGTGGGGCCAGCCAGTGTCTACCGGCCACACCACCCTGGGTATGCCCGATCTCGTCTGATCTCGGAAGCCAAGCAGGGTCGGGCTCGGACAGTACTGGGATGGTTGACCTCCTGGGAATACCGGGTGCTGTAGACAGGTTGCGATGTTTCTTTACACTTTCTCCTCTGGCCCAGCCTGGGAAGGCACTTTCCCGAATATCGGGGGGGGGGGGGGGAGATTTACGAAAACCTGTTTTGGGGGAAAAGTTGGCCCATTGCCCGTAAGCATCCAATGAGATGGCTTCTTCCAGTTTCAAAAAGGTAGCTAATAAAAAATGAAAAGAAGCAATGTGATCGGTTGCTACGGGCAACTGCTCCGCTTTTTCTCTGCGCAGGTTTTGACGAATCTCCCCCATTCAACTTGGGGCAAGCCAGAGCTGGAAGCCGCAGAGGCCTGTGTGCCGGTTTGCTGCTTGCTACTGTCAGCACACAATCCGTCCATCCAGCTCCATGTCCCGGCCAGAAAAGCTCATTGCCCCTGCAGCCAGGCATGTGTAAATATAAGAGTTAAAAGCAGCCCAGCCAGGAAATGGCCAGGCTTTGAGCAGGCTGAGGCTGAAGGGGCCAGCCCGAGCAAGGGCTCCCTGTGCAAAGCACTTTGTGTACGTAAGCCATAGAGCCAGTGAGCTGAAGCAGCCTTGGAGCTGGGCTGAGTGCGTGGAAAGGAGGGGGGCAGGAAGCAGGCCCAGTGCTGAGCAGCAGGCAGGCAGGCAGGCTGCAGAGTAGAAGAGCTGCAAATGAGAGGCTCGTCTCTGCCTACGGCCACACCACCCTGAACACGCCCGATCTCGTCTGATCTCGGAAGCTAAGCAGGGTCGGGCCTGGTTAGTACTTGGATGGGAGACCGCCTGGGAATACCAGGTGCTGTAGGCTTTTTGCTTTTTCTCACTTCAACCAGCAGGGGTCAGTCTCCCCTATGCCTTTTTTACATTCACTTTCTTAGCTGCACATTTGCTTCTTTTCTTCTTTTTTTATGGCCTTTCTCCCTTGTGTTGTTTATGTGACGTCACAGTACGGGATATGCTCCTACAGTCCTATCAGCTTGAGTCCCTGCACGTCCCCAGGGCTCACCTGCAATGTACGCAGGGGTGCGCTACCTGCTGTCCAGCCCTTTGCGCAACGGTCCGCGGCCTGGAGGAAAGCTGCTTGTGCGACAGAGTGGGGCCAGCCAGTGTCTACCGGCCACACCACCCTGGGTATGCCCGATCTCGTCTGATCTCGGAAGCCAAGCAGGGTCGGGCTCGGACAGTACTGGGATGGTTGACCTCCTGGGAATACCGGGTGCTGTAGACAGGTTGCGATGTTTCTTTACACTTTCTCCTCTGGCCCAGCCTGGGAAGGCACTTTCCCGAATATCCGGGGGGGGGGGGGAGATTTACGAAAACCTGTTTTGGGGGAAAAGTTGGCCCATTGCCCGTAAGCATCCAATGAGATGGCTTCTTCCAGTTTCAAAAAGGTAGCTAATAAAAAAATGAAAAGAAGCAATGTGATCGGTTGCTACGGGCAACTGCTCCGCTTTTTCTCTGCGCAGGTTTTGACGAATCTCCCCCATTCAACTTGGGGCAAGCCAGAGCTGGAAGCCGCAGAGGCCTGTGTGCCGGTTTGCTGCTTGCTACTGTCAGCACACAATCCGTCCATCCAGCTCCGTGTCCCGGCCAGAAAAGCTCATTGCCCCTGCAGCCAGGCATGTGTAAATATAAGAGTTAAAAGCAGCCCAGCCAGGAAATGGCCAGGCTTTGAGCAGGCTGAGGCTGAAGGGGCCAGCCCGAGCAAGGGCTCCCTGTGCAAAGCAGTTTGTGTACGTAAGCCATAGAGCCAGTGAGCTGAAGCAGCCTTGGAGCTGGGCTGAGTGCGTGGAAAGGAGGGGGGCAGGAAGCAGGCCCAGTGCTGAGCAGCAGGCAGGCAGGCAGGCTGCAGAGTAGAAGAGCTGCAAATGAGAGGCTCGTCTCTGCCTACGGCCACACCACCCTGAACACGCCCGATCTCGTCTGATCTCGGAAGCTAAGCAGGGTCGGGCCTGGTTAGTACTTGGATGGGAGACCGCCTGGGAATACCAGGTGCTGTAGGCTTTTTGCTTTTTCTCACTTCAACCAGCAGGGGTCAGTCTCCCCTATGCCTTTTTTACATTCACTTTCTTAGCTGCACATTTGCTTCTTTTCTTCTTTTTTTATGGCCTTTCTCCCTTGTGTTGTTTATGTGACGTCACAGTACGGGATATGCTCCTACAGTCCTATCAGCTTGAGTCCCTGCACGTCCCCAGGGCTCACCTGCAATGTACGCAGGGGTGCGCTACCTGCTGTCCAGCCCTTTGCGCAACGGTCCGCGGCCTGGAGGAAAGCTGCTTGTGCGACAGAGTGGGGCCAGCCAGTGTCTACCGGCCACACCACCCTGGGTATGCCCGATCTCGTCTGATCTCGGAAGCCAAGCAGGGTCGGGCTCGGACAGTACTGGGATGGTTGACCTCCTGGGAATACCGGGTGCTGTAGACAGGTTGCGATGTTTCTTTACACTTTCTCCTCTGGCCCAGCCTGGGAAGGCACTTTCCCGAATATCCGGGGGGGGTGGGGGAGATTTACGAAAACCTGTTTTGGGGGAAAAGTTGGCCCATTGCCCGTAAGCATCCAATGAGATGGCTTCTTCCAGTTTCAAAAAGGTAGCAAATAAAAAATGAAAAGAAGCAATGTGATCGGTTGCTACGGGCAACTGCTCCGCTTTTTCTCTGCGCAGGTTTTGACGAATCTCCCCCATTCAACTTGGGGCAAGCCAGAGCTGGAAGCCGCAGAGGCCTGTGTGCCGGTTTGCTGCTTGCTACTGTCAGCACACAATCCGTCCATCCAGCTCCGTGTCCCGGCCAGAAAAGCTCATTGCCCCTGCAGCCAGGCATGTGTAAATATAAGAGTTAAAAGCAGCCCAGCCAGGAAAGCAGGCCCAGTGCTGAGCAGCAGGCAGGCAGGCTGCAGAGTAGAAGAGCTGCAAATGAGAGGCTCGTCTCTGCCTACGGCCACACCACCCTGAACACGCCCGATCTCGTCTGATCTCGGAAGCTAAGCAGGGTCGGGCCTGGTTAGTACTTGGATGGGAGACCGCCTGGGAATACCAGGTGCTGTAGGCTTTTTGCTTTTTCTCACTTCAACCAGCAGGGGTCAGTCTCCCCTATGCCTTTTTTACATTCACTTTCTTAGCTGCACATTTGCTTCTTTTCTTCTTTTTTTATGGCCTTTCTCCCTTGTGTTGTTTATGTGACGTCACAGTACGGGATATGCTCCTACAGTCCTATCAGCTTGAGTCCCTGCACGTCCCCAGGGCTCACCTGCAATGTACGCAGGGGTGCGCTACCTGCTGTCCAGCCCTTTGCGCAACGGTCCGCGGCCTGGAGGAAAGCTGCTTGTGCGACAGAGTGGGGCCAGCCAGTGTCTACCGGCCACACCACCCTGGGTATGCCCGATCTCGTCTGATCTCGGAAGCCAAGCAGGGTCGGGCTCGGACAGTACTGGGATGGTTGACCTCCTGGGAATACCGGGTGCTGTAGACAGGTTGCGATGTTTCTTTACACTTTCTCCTCTGGCCCAGCCTGGGAAGGCACTTTCCCGAATATCCGGGGGGGGTGGGGGAGATTTACGAAAACCTGTTTTGGGGGAAAAGTTGGCCCATTGCCCGTAAGCATCCAATGAGATGGCTTCTTCCAGTTTCAAAAAGGTAGCTAATAAAAAATGAAAAGAAGCAATGTGATCGGTTGCTACGGGCAACTGCTCCGCTTTTTCTCTGCGCAGGTTTTGACGAATCTCCCCCATTCAACTTGGGGCAAGCCAGAGCTGGAAGCCGCAGAGGCCTGTGTGCCGGTTTGCTGCTTGCTACTGTCAGCACACAATCCGTCCATCCAGCTCCGTGTCCCGGCCAGAAAAGCTCATTGCCCCTGCAGCCAGGCATGTGTAAATATAAGAGTTAAAAGCAGCCCAGCCAGGAAATGGCCAGGCTTTGAGCAGGCTGAGGCTGAAGGGGCCAGCCCGAGCAAGGGCTCCCTGTGCAAAGCAGTTTGTGTACGTAAGCCATAGAGCCAGTGAGCTGAAGCAGCCTTGGAGCTGGGCTGAGTGCGTGGAAAGGAGGGGGGCAGGAAGCAGGCCCAGTGCTGAGCAGCAGGCAGGCAGGCAGGCTGCAGAGTAGAAGAGCTGCAAATGAGAGGCTCATCTCTGCCTACGGCCACACCACCCTGAACACGCCCGATCTCGTCTGATCTCGGAAGCTAAGCAGGGTCGGGCCTGGTTAGTACTTGGATGGGAGACCGCCTGGGAATACCAGGTGCTGTAGGCTTTTTGCTTTTTCTCACTTCAACCAGCAGGGGTCAGTCTCCCCTATGCCTTTTTTACATTCACTTTCTTAGCTGCACATTTGCTTCTTTTCTTCTTTTTTTATGGCCTTTCTCCCTTGTGTTGTTTATGTGACGTCACAGTACGGGATATGCTCCTACAGTCCTATCAGCTTGAGTCCCTGCACGTCCCCAGGGCTCACCTGCAATGTACGCAGGGGTGCGCTACCTGCTGTCCAGCCCTTTGCGCAACGGTCCGCGGCCTGGAGGAAAGCTGCTTGTGCGACAGAGTGGGGCCAGCCAGTGTCTACCGGCCACACCACCCTGGGTATGCCCGATCTCGTCTGATCTCGGAAGCCAAGCAGGGTCGGGCTCGGACAGTACTGGGATGGTTGACCTCCTGGGAATACCGGGTGCTGTAGACAGGTTGCGATGTTTCTTTACACTTTCTCCTCTGGCCCAGCCTGGGAAGGCACTTTCCCGAATATCCGGGGGGGGTGGGGGAGATTTACGAAAACCTGTTTTGGGGGAAAAGTTGGCCCATTGCCCGTAAGCATCCAATGAGATGGCTTCTTCCAGTTTCAAAAAGGTAGCTAATAAAAAATGAAAAGAAGCAATGTGATCGGTTGCTACGGGCAACTGCTCCGCTTTTTCTCTGCGCAGGTTTTGACGAATCTCCCCCATTCAACTTGGGGCAAGCCAGAGCTGGAAGCCGCAGAGGCCTGTGTGCCGGTTTGCTGCTTGCTACTGTCAGCACACAATCCGTCCATCCAGCTCCGTGTCCCGGCCAGAAAAGCTCATTGCCCCTGCAGCCAGGCATGTGTAAATATAAGAGTTAAAAGCAGCCCAGCCAGGAAATGGCCAGGCTTTGAGCAGGCTGAGGCTGAAGGGGCCAGCCCGAGCAAGGGCTCCCTGTGCAAAGCAGTTTGTGTACGTAAGCCATAGAGCCAGTGAGCTGAAGCAGCCTTGGAGCTGGGCTGAGTGCGTGGAAAGGAGGGGGGCAGGAAGCAGGCCCAGTGCTGAGCAGCAGGCAGGCAGGCAGGCTGCAGAGTAGAAGAGCTGCAAATGAGAGGCTCATCTCTGCCTACGGCCACACCACCCTGAACACGCCCGATCTCGTCTGATCTCGGAAGCTAAGCAGGGTCGGGCCTGGTTAGTACTTGGATGGGAGACCGCCTGGGAATACCAGGTGCTGTAGGCTTTTTGCTTTTTCTCACTTCAACCAGCAGGGGTCAGTCTCCCCTATGCCTTTTTTACATTCACTTTCTTAGCTGCACATTTGCTTCTTTTCTTCTTTTTTTATGGCCTTTCTCCCTTGTGTTGTTTATGTGACGTCACAGTACGGGATATGCTCCTACAGTCCTATCAGCTTGAGTCCCTGCACGTCCCCAGGGCTCACCTGCAATGTACGCAGGGGTGCGCTACCTGCTGTCCAGCCCTTTGCGCAACGGTCCGCGGCCTGGAGGAAAGCTGCTTGTGCGACAGAGTGGGGCCAGCCAGTGTCTACCGGCCACACCACCCTGGGTATGCCCGATCTCGTCTGATCTCGGAAGCCAAGCAGGGTCGGGCTCGGACAGTACTGGGATGGTTGACCTCCTGGGAATACCGGGTGCTGTAGACAGGTTGCGATGTTTCTTTACACTTTCTCCTCTGGCCCAGCCTGGGAAGGCACTTTCCCGAATATCGGGGGGGGGGGGGGAGATTTACGAAAACCTGTTTTGGGGGAAAAGTTGGCCCATTGCCCGTAAGCATCCAATGAGATGGCTTCTTCCAGTTTCAAAAAGGTAGCTAATAAAAAATGAAAAGAAGCAATGTGATCGGTTGCTACGGGCAACTGCTCCGCTTTTTCTCTGCGCAGGTTTTGACGAATCTCCCCCATTCAACTTGGGGCAAGCCAGAGCTGGAAGCCGCAGAGGCCTGTGTGCCGGTTTGCTGCTTGCTACTGTCAGCACACAATCCGTCCATCCAGCTCCATGTCCCGGCCAGAAAAGCTCATTGCCCCTGCAGCCAGGCATGTGTAAATATAAGAGTTAAAAGCAGCCCAGCCAGGAAATGGCCAGGCTTTGAGCAGGCTGAGGCTGAAGGGGCCAGCCCGAGCAAGGGCTCCCTGTGCAAAGCACTTTGTGTACGTAAGCCATAGAGCCAGTGAGCTGAAGCAGCCTTGGAGCTGGGCTGAGTGCGTGGAAAGGAGGGGGGCAGGAAGCAGGCCCAGTGCTGAGCAGCAGGCAGGCAGGCAGGCTGCAGAGTAGAAGAGCTGCAAATGAGAGGCTCGTCTCTGCCTACGGCCACACCACCCTGAACACGCCCGATCTCGTCTGATCTCGGAAGCTAAGCAGGGTCGGGCCTGGTTAGTACTTGGATGGGAGACCGCCTGGGAATACCAGGTGCTGTAGGCTTTTTGCTTTTTCTCACTTCAACCAGCAGGGGTCAGTCTCCCCTATGCCTTTTTTACATTCACTTTCTTAGCTGCACATTTGCTTCTTTTCTTCTTTTTTTATGGCCTTTCTCCCTTGTGTTGTTTATGTGACGTCACAGTACGGGATATGCTCCTACAGTCCTATCAGCTTGAGTCCCTGCACGTCCCCAGGGCTCACCTGCAATGTACGCAGGGGTGCGCTACCTGCTGTCCAGCCCTTTGCGCAACGGTCCGCGGCCTGGAGGAAAGCTGCTTGTGCGACAGAGTGGGGCCAGCCAGTGTCTACCGGCCACACCACCCTGGGTATGCCCGATCTCGTCTGATCTCGGAAGCCAAGCAGGGTCGGGCTCGGACAGTACTGGGATGGTTGACCTCCTGGGAATACCGGGTGCTGTAGACAGGTTGCGATGTTTCTTTACACTTTCTCCTCTGGCCCAGCCTGGGAAGGCACTTTCCCGAATATCCGGGGGGGGGGGGGAGATTTACGAAAACCTGTTTTGGGGGAAAAGTTGGCCCATTGCCCGTAAGCATCCAATGAGATGGCTTCTTCCAGTTTCAAAAAGGTAGCTAATAAAAAAATGAAAAGAAGCAATGTGATCGGTTGCTACGGGCAACTGCTCCGCTTTTTCTCTGCGCAGGTTTTGACGAATCTCCCCCATTCAACTTGGGGCAAGCCAGAGCTGGAAGCCGCAGAGGCCTGTGTGCCGGTTTGCTGCTTGCTACTGTCAGCACACAATCCGTCCATCCAGCTCCGTGTCCCGGCCAGAAAAGCTCATTGCCCCTGCAGCCAGGCATGTGTAAATATAAGAGTTAAAAGCAGCCCAGCCAGGAAATGGCCAGGCTTTGAGCAGGCTGAGGCTGAAGGGGCCAGCCCGAGCAAGGGCTCCCTGTGCAAAGCAGTTTGTGTACGTAAGCCATAGAGCCAGTGAGCTGAAGCAGCCTTGGAGCTGGGCTGAGTGCGTGGAAAGGAGGGGGGCAGGAAGCAGGCCCAGTGCTGAGCAGCAGGCAGGCAGGCAGGCTGCAGAGTAGAAGAGCTGCAAATGAGAGGCTCGTCTCTGCCTACGGCCACACCACCCTGAACACGCCCGATCTCGTCTGATCTCGGAAGCTAAGCAGGGTCGGGCCTGGTTAGTACTTGGATGGGAGACCGCCTGGGAATACCAGGTGCTGTAGGCTTTTTGCTTTTTCTCACTTCAACCAGCAGGGGTCAGTCTCCCCTATGCCTTTTTTACATTCACTTTCTTAGCTGCACATTTGCTTCTTTTCTTCTTTTTTTATGGCCTTTCTCCCTTGTGTTGTTTATGTGACGTCACAGTACGGGATATGCTCCTACAGTCCTATCAGCTTGAGTCCCTGCACGTCCCCAGGGCTCACCTGCAATGTACGCAGGGGTGCGCTACCTGCTGTCCAGCCCTTTGCGCAACGGTCCGCGGCCTGGAGGAAAGCTGCTTGTGCGACAGAGTGGGGCCAGCCAGTGTCTACCGGCCACACCACCCTGGGTATGCCCGATCTCGTCTGATCTCGGAAGCCAAGCAGGGTCGGGCTCGGACAGTACTGGGATGGTTGACCTCCTGGGAATACCGGGTGCTGTAGACAGGTTGCGATGTTTCTTTACACTTTCTCCTCTGGCCCAGCCTGGGAAGGCACTTTCCCGAATATCCGGGGGGGGTGGGGGAGATTTACGAAAACCTGTTTTGGGGGAAAAGTTGGCCCATTGCCCGTAAGCATCCAATGAGATGGCTTCTTCCAGTTTCAAAAAGGTAGCTAATAAAAAATGAAAAGAAGCAATGTGATCGGTTGCTACGGGCAACTGCTCCGCTTTTTCTCTGCGCAGGTTTTGACGAATCTCCCCCATTCAACTTGGGGCAAGCCAGAGCTGGAAGCCGCAGAGGCCTGTGTGCCGGTTTGCTGCTTGCTACTGTCAGCACACAATCCGTCCATCCAGCTCCGTGTCCCGGCCAGAAAAGCTCATTGCCCCTGCAGCCAGGCATGTGTAAATATAAGAGTTAAAAGCAGCCCAGCCAGGAAATGGCCAGGCTTTGAGCAGGCTGAGGCTGAAGGGGCCAGCCCGAGCAAGGGCTCCCTGTGCAAAGCAGTTTGTGTACGTAAGCCATAGAGCCAGTGAGCTGAAGCAGCCTTGGAGCTGGGCTGAGTGCGTGGAAAGGAGGGGGGCAGGAAGCAGGCCCAGTGCTGAGCAGCAGGCAGGCAGGCAGGCTGCAGAGTAGAAGAGCTGCAAATGAGAGGCTCATCTCTGCCTACGGCCACACCACCCTGAACACGCCCGATCTCGTCTGATCTCGGAAGCTAAGCAGGGTCGGGCCTGGTTAGTACTTGGATGGGAGACCGCCTGGGAATACCAGGTGCTGTAGGCTTTTTGCTTTTTCTCACTTCAACCAGCAGGGGTCAGTCTCCCCTATGCCTTTTTTACATTCACTTTCTTAGCTGCACATTTGCTTCTTTTCTTCTTTTTTTATGGCCTTTCTCCCTTGTGTTGTTTATGTGACGTCACAGTACGGGATATGCTCCTACAGTCCTATCAGCTTGAGTCCCTGCACGTCCCCAGGGCTCACCTGCAATGTACGCAGGGGTGCGCTACCTGCTGTCCAGCCCTTTGCGCAACGGTCCGCGGCCTGGAGGAAAGCTGCTTGTGCGACAGAGTGGGGCCAGCCAGTGTCTACCGGCCACACCACCCTGGGTATGCCCGATCTCGTCTGATCTCGGAAGCCAAGCAGGGTCGGGCTCGGACAGTACTGGGATGGTTGACCTCCTGGGAATACCGGGTGCTGTAGACAGGTTGCGATGTTTCTTTACACTTTCTCCTCTGGCCCAGCCTGGGAAGGCACTTTCCCGAATATCGGGGGGGGGGGGGGAGATTTACGAAAACCTGTTTTGGGGGAAAAGTTGGCCCATTGCCCGTAAGCATCCAATGAGATGGCTTCTTCCAGTTTCAAAAAGGTAGCTAATAAAAAATGAAAAGAAGCAATGTGATCGGTTGCTACGGGCAACTGCTCCGCTTTTTCTCTGCGCAGGTTTTGACGAATCTCCCCCATTCAACTTGGGGCAAGCCAGAGCTGGAAGCCGCAGAGGCCTGTGTGCCGGTTTGCTGCTTGCTACTGTCAGCACACAATCCGTCCATCCAGCTCCATGTCCCGGCCAGAAAAGCTCATTGCCCCTGCAGCCAGGCATGTGTAAATATAAGAGTTAAAAGCAGCCCAGCCAGGAAATGGCCAGGCTTTGAGCAGGCTGAGGCTGAAGGGGCCAGCCCGAGCAAGGGCTCCCTGTGCAAAGCACTTTGTGTACGTAAGCCATAGAGCCAGTGAGCTGAAGCAGCCTTGGAGCTGGGCTGAGTGCGTGGAAAGGAGGGGGGCAGGAAGCAGGCCCAGTGCTGAGCAGCAGGCAGGCAGGCAGGCTGCAGAGTAGAAGAGCTGCAAATGAGAGGCTCGTCTCTGCCTACGGCCACACCACCCTGAACACGCCCGATCTCGTCTGATCTCGGAAGCTAAGCAGGGTCGGGCCTGGTTAGTACTTGGATGGGAGACCGCCTGGGAATACCAGGTGCTGTAGGCTTTTTGCTTTTTCTCACTTCAACCAGCAGGGGTCAGTCTCCCCTATGCCTTTTTTACATTCACTTTCTTAGCTGCACATTTGCTTCTTTTCTTCTTTTTTTATGGCCTTTCTCCCTTGTGTTGTTTATGTGACGTCACAGTACGGGATATGCTCCTACAGTCCTATCAGCTTGAGTCCCTGCACGTCCCCAGGGCTCACCTGCAATGTACGCAGGGGTGCGCTACCTGCTGTCCAGCCCTTTGCGCAACGGTCCGCGGCCTGGAGGAAAGCTGCTTGTGCGACAGAGTGGGGCCAGCCAGTGTCTACCGGCCACACCACCCTGGGTATGCCCGATCTCGTCTGATCTCGGAAGCCAAGCAGGGTCGGGCTCGGACAGTACTGGGATGGTTGACCTCCTGGGAATACCGGGTGCTGTAGACAGGTTGCGATGTTTCTTTACACTTTCTCCTCTGGCCCAGCCTGGGAAGGCACTTTCCCGAATATCCGGGGGGGGGGGGGAGATTTACGAAAACCTGTTTTGGGGGAAAAGTTGGCCCATTGCCCGTAAGCATCCAATGAGATGGCTTCTTCCAGTTTCAAAAAGGTAGCTAATAAAAAAATGAAAAGAAGCAATGTGATCGGTTGCTACGGGCAACTGCTCCGCTTTTTCTCTGCGCAGGTTTTGACGAATCTCCCCCATTCAACTTGGGGCAAGCCAGAGCTGGAAGCCGCAGAGGCCTGTGTGCCGGTTTGCTGCTTGCTACTGTCAGCACACAATCCGTCCATCCAGCTCCGTGTCCCGGCCAGAAAAGCTCATTGCCCCTGCAGCCAGGCATGTGTAAATATAAGAGTTAAAAGCAGCCCAGCCAGGAAATGGCCAGGCTTTGAGCAGGCTGAGGCTGAAGGGGCCAGCCCGAGCAAGGGCTCCCTGTGCAAAGCAGTTTGTGTACGTAAGCCATAGAGCCAGTGAGCTGAAGCAGCCTTGGAGCTGGGCTGAGTGCGTGGAAAGGAGGGGGGCAGGAAGCAGGCCCAGTGCTGAGCAGCAGGCAGGCAGGCAGGCTGCAGAGTAGAAGAGCTGCAAATGAGAGGCTCGTCTCTGCCTACGGCCACACCACCCTGAACACGCCCGATCTCGTCTGATCTCGGAAGCTAAGCAGGGTCGGGCCTGGTTAGTACTTGGATGGGAGACCGCCTGGGAATACCAGGTGCTGTAGGCTTTTTGCTTTTTCTCACTTCAACCAGCAGGGGTCAGTCTCCCCTATGCCTTTTTTACATTCACTTTCTTAGCTGCACATTTGCTTCTTTTCTTCTTTTTTTATGGCCTTTCTCCCTTGTGTTGTTTATGTGACGTCACAGTACGGGATATGCTCCTACAGTCCTATCAGCTTGAGTCCCTGCACGTCCCCAGGGCTCACCTGCAATGTACGCAGGGGTGCGCTACCTGCTGTCCAGCCCTTTGCGCAACGGTCCGCGGCCTGGAGGAAAGCTGCTTGTGCGACAGAGTGGGGCCAGCCAGTGTCTACCGGCCACACCACCCTGGGTATGCCCGATCTCGTCTGATCTCGGAAGCCAAGCAGGGTCGGGCTCGGACAGTACTGGGATGGTTGACCTCCTGGGAATACCGGGTGCTGTAGACAGGTTGCGATGTTTCTTTACACTTTCTCCTCTGGCCCAGCCTGGGAAGGCACTTTCCCGAATATCCGGGGGGGGTGGGGGAGATTTACGAAAACCTGTTTTGGGGGAAAAGTTGGCCCATTGCCCGTAAGCATCCAATGAGATGGCTTCTTCCAGTTTCAAAAAGGTAGCTAATAAAAAATGAAAAGAAGCAATGTGATCGGTTGCTACGGGCAACTGCTCCGCTTTTTCTCTGCGCAGGTTTTGACGAATCTCCCCCATTCAACTTGGGGCAAGCCAGAGCTGGAAGCCGCAGAGGCCTGTGTGCCGGTTTGCTGCTTGCTACTGTCAGCACACAATCCGTCCATCCAGCTCCGTGTCCCGGCCAGAAAAGCTCATTGCCCCTGCAGCCAGGCATGTGTAAATATAAGAGTTAAAAGCAGCCCAGCCAGGAAATGGCCAGGCTTTGAGCAGGCTGAGGCTGAAGGGGCCAGCCCGAGCAAGGGCTCCCTGTGCAAAGCACTTTGTGTACGTAAGCCATAGAGCCAGTGAGCTGAAGCAGCCTTGGAGCTGGGCTGAGTGCGTGGAAAGGAGGGGGGCAGGAAGCAGGCCCAGTGCTGAGCAGCAGGCAGGCAGGCTGCAGAGTAGAAGAGCTGCAAATGAGAGGCTCGTCTCTGCCTACGGCCACACCACCCTGAACACGCCCGATCTCGTCTGATCTCGGAAGCTAAGCAGGGTCGGGCCTGGTTAGTACTTGGATGGGAGACCGCCTGGGAATACCAGGTGCTGTAGGCTTTTTGCTTTTTCTCACTTCAACCAGCAGGGGTCAGTCTCCCCTATGCCTTTTTTACATTCACTTTCTTAGCTGCACATTTGCTTCTTTTCTTCTTTTTTTATGGCCTTTCTCCCTTGTGTTGTTTATGTGACGTCACAGTACGGGATATGCTCCTACAGTCCTATCAGCTTGAGTCCCTGCACGTCCCCAGGGCTCACCTGCAATGTACGCAGGGGTGCGCTACCTGCTGTCCAGCCCTTTGCGCAACGGTCCGCGGCCTGGAGGAAAGCTGCTTGTGCGACAGAGTGGGGCCAGCCAGTGTCTACCGGCCACACCACCCTGGGTATGCCCGATCTCGTCTGATCTCGGAAGCCAAGCAGGGTCGGGCTCGGACAGTACTGGGATGGTTGACCTCCTGGGAATACCGGGTGCTGTAGACAGGTTGCGATGTTTCTTTACACTTTCTCCTCTGGCCCAGCCTGGGAAGGCACTTTCCCGAATATCGGGGGGGGGGGGGAGGAGATTTACGAAAACCTGTTTTGGGGGAAAAGTTGGCCCATTGCCCGTAAGCATCCAATGAGATGGCTTCTTCCAGTTTCAAAAAGGTAGCTAATAAAAAATGAAAAGAAGCAATGTGATCGGTTGCTACGGGCAACTGCTCCGCTTTTTCTCTGCGCAGGTTTTGACGAATCTCCCCCATTCAACTTGGGGCAAGCCAGAGCTGGAAGCCGCAGAGGCCTGTGTGCCGGTTTGCTGCTTGCTACTGTCAGCACACAATCCGTCCATCCAGCTCCGTGTCCCGGCCAGAAAAGCTCATTGCCCCTGCAGCCAGGCATGTGTAAATATAAGAGTTAAAAGCAGCCCAGCCAGGAAATGGCCAGGCTTTGAGCAGGCTGAGGCTGAAGGGGCCAGCCCGAGCAAGGGCTCCCTGTGCAAAGCAGTTTGTGTACGTAAGCCATAGAGCCAGTGAGCTGAAGCAGCCTTGGAGCTGGGCTGAGTGCGTGGAAAGGAGGGGGGCAGGAAGCAGGCCCAGTGCTGAGCAGCAGGCAGGCAGGCAGGCAGGCTGCAGAGTAGAAGAGCTGCAAATGAGAGGCTCGTCTCTGCCTACGGCCACACCACCCTGAACACGCCCGATCTCGTCTGATCTCGGAAGCTAAGCAGGGTCGGGCCTGGTTAGTACTTGGATGGGAGACCGCCTGGGAATACCAGGTGCTGTAGGCTTTTTGCTTTTTCTCACTTCAACCAGCAGGGGTCAGTCTCCCCTATGCCTTTTTTACATTCACTTTCTTAGCTGCACATTTGCTTCTTTTCTTCTTTTTTTATGGCCTTTCTCCCTTGTGTTGTTTATGTGACGTCACAGTACGGGATATGCTCCTACAGTCCTATCAGCTTGAGTCCCTGCACGTCCCCAGGGCTCACCTGCAATGTACGCAGGGGTGCGCTACCTGCTGTCCAGCCCTTTGCGCAACGGTCCGCGGCCTGGAGGAAAGCTGCTTGTGCGACAGAGTGGGGCCAGCCAGTGTCTACCGGCCACACCACCCTGGGTATGCCCGATCTCGTCTGATCTCGGAAGCCAAGCAGGGTCGGGCTCGGACAGTACTGGGATGGTTGACCTCCTGGGAATACCGGGTGCTGTAGACAGGTTGCGATGTTTCTTTACACTTTCTCCTCTGGCCCAGCCTGGGAAGGCACTTTCCCGAATATCCGGGGGGGGGGGGAGATTTACGAAAACCTGTTTTGGGGGAAAAGTTGGCCCATTGCCCGTAAGCATCCAATGAGATGGCTTCTTCCAGTTTCAAAAAGGTAGCTAATAAAAAAATGAAAAGAAGCAATGTGATCGGTTGCTACGGGCAACTGCTCCGCTTTTTCTCTGCGCAGGTTTTGACGAATCTCCCCCATTCAACTTGGGGCAAGCCAGAGCTGGAAGCCGCAGAGGCCTGTGTGCCGGTTTGCTGCTTGCTACTGTCAGCACACAATCCGTCCATCCAGCTCCATGTCCCGGCCAGAAAAGCTCATTGCCCCTGCAGCCAGGCATGTGTAAATATAAGAGTTAAAAGCAGCCCAGCCAGGAAATGGCCAGGCTTTGAGCAGGCTGAGGCTGAAGGGGCCAGCCCGAGCAAGGGCTCCCTGTGCAAAGCACTTTGTGTACGTAAGCCATAGAGCCAGTGAGCTGAAGCAGCCTTGGAGCTGGGCTGAGTGCGTGGAAAGGAGGGGGGCAGGAAGCAGGCCCAGTGCTGAGCAGCAGGCAGGCAGGCTGCAGAGTAGAAGAGCTGCAAATGAGAGGCTCGTCTCTGCCTACGGCCACACCACCCTGAACACGCCCGATCTCGTCTGATCTCGGAAGCTAAGCAGGGTCGGGCCTGGTTAGTACTTGGATGGGAGACCGCCTGGGAATACCAGGTGCTGTAGGCTTTTTGCTTTTTCTCACTTCAACCAGCAGGGGTCAGTCTCCCCTATGCCTTTTTTACATTCACTTTCTTAGCTGCACATTTGCTTCTTTTCTTCTTTTTTTATGGCCTTTCTCCCTTGTGTTGTTTATGTGACGTCACAGTACGGGATATGCTCCTACAGTCCTATCAGCTTGAGTCCCTGCACGTCCCCAGGGCTCACCTGCAATGTACGCAGGGGTGCGCTACCTGCTGTCCAGCCCTTTGCGCAACGGTCCGCGGCCTGGAGGAAAGCTGCTTGTGCGACAGAGTGGGGCCAGCCAGTGTCTACCGGCCACACCACCCTGGGTATGCCCGATCTCGTCTGATCTCGGAAGCCAAGCAGGGTCGGGCTCGGACAGTACTGGGATGGTTGACCTCCTGGGAATACCGGGTGCTGTAGACAGGTTGCGATGTTTCTTTACACTTTCTCCTCTGGCCCAGCCTGGGAAGGCACTTTCCCGAATATCGGGGGGGGGGGGGAGGAGATTTACGAAAACCTGTTTTGGGGGAAAAGTTGGCCCATTGCCCGTAAGCATCCAATGAGATGGCTTCTTCCAGTTTCAAAAAGGTAGCTAATAAAAAATGAAAAGAAGCAATGTGATCGGTTGCTACGGGCAACTGCTCCGCTTTTTCTCTGCGCAGGTTTTGACGAATCTCCCCCATTCAACTTGGGGCAAGCCAGAGCTGGAAGCCGCAGAGGCCTGTGTGCCGGTTTGCTGCTTGCTACTGTCAGCACACAATCCGTCCATCCAGCTCCGTGTCCCGGCCAGAAAAGCTCATTGCCCCTGCAGCCAGGCATGTGTAAATATAAGAGTTAAAAGCAGCCCAGCCAGGAAATGGCCAGGCTTTGAGCAGGCTGAGGCTGAAGGGGCCAGCCCGAGCAAGGGCTCCCTGTGCAAAGCAGTTTGTGTACGTAAGCCATAGAGCCAGTGAGCTGAAGCAGCCTTGGAGCTGGGCTGAGTGCGTGGAAAGGAGGGGGGCAGGAAGCAGGCCCAGTGCTGAGCAGCAGGCAGGCAGGCAGGCTGCAGAGTAGAAGAGCTGCAAATGAGAGGCTCGTCTCTGCCTACGGCCACACCACCCTGAACACGCCCGATCTCGTCTGATCTCGGAAGCTAAGCAGGGTCGGGCCTGGTTAGTACTTGGATGGGAGACCGCCTGGGAATACCAGGTGCTGTAGGCTTTTTGCTTTTTCTCACTTCAACCAGCAGGGGTCAGTCTCCCCTATGCCTTTTTTACATTCACTTTCTTAGCTGCACATTTGCTTCTTTTCTTCTTTTTTTATGGCCTTTCTCCCTTGTGTTGTTTATGTGACGTCACAGTACGGGATATGCTCCTACAGTCCTATCAGCTTGAGTCCCTGCACGTCCCCAGGGCTCACCTGCAATGTACGCAGGGGTGCGCTACCTGCTGTCCAGCCCTTTGCGCAACGGTCCGCGGCCTGGAGGAAAGCTGCTTGTGCGACAGAGTGGGGCCAGCCAGTGTCTACCGGCCACACCACCCTGGGTATGCCCGATCTCGTCTGATCTCGGAAGCCAAGCAGGGTCGGGCTCGGACAGTACTGGGATGGTTGACCTCCTGGGAATACCGGGTGCTGTAGACAGGTTGCGATGTTTCTTTACACTTTCTCCTCTGGCCCAGCCTGGGAAGGCACTTTCCCGAATATCCGGGGGGGGGGGAGATTTACGAAAACCTGTTTTGGGGGAAAAGTTGGCCCATTGCCCGTAAGCATCCAATGAGATGGCTTCTTCCAGTTTCAAAAAGGTAGCTAATAAAAAAATGAAAAGAAGCAATGTGATCGGTTGCTACGGGCAACTGCTCCGCTTTTTCTCTGCGCAGGTTTTGACGAATCTCCCCCATTCAACTTGGGGCAAGCCAGAGCTGGAAGCCGCAGAGGCCTGTGTGCCGGTTTGCTGCTTGCTACTGTCAGCACACAATCCGTCCATCCAGCTCCATGTCCCGGCCAGAAAAGCTCATTGCCCCTGCAGCCAGGCATGTGTAAATATAAGAGTTAAAAGCAGCCCAGCCAGGAAATGGCCAGGCTTTGAGCAGGCTGAGGCTGAAGGGGCCAGCCCGAGCAAGGGCTCCCTGTGCAAAGCACTTTGTGTACGTAAGCCATAGAGCCAGTGAGCTGAAGCAGCCTTGGAGCTGGGCTGAGTGCGTGGAAAGGAGGGGGGCAGGAAGCAGGCCCAGTGCTGAGCAGCAGGCAGGCAGGCAGGCTGCAGAGTAGAAGAGCTGCAAATGAGAGGCTCGTCTCTGCCTGCGGCCACACCACCCTGAACACGCCCGATCTCGTCTGATCTCGGAAGCTAAGCAGGGTCGGGCCTGGTTAGTACTTGGATGGGAGACCGCCTGGGAATACCAGGTGCTGTAGGCTTTTTGCTTTTTCTCACTTCAACCAGCAGGGGTCAGTCTCCCCTATGCCTTTTTTACATTCACTTTCTTAGCTGCACATTTGCTTCTTTTCTTCTTTTTTTATGGCCTTTCTCCCTTGTGTTGTTTATGTGACGTCACAGTACGGGATATGCTCCTACAGTCCTATCAGCTTGAGTCCCGGCACGTCCCCAGGGCTCACCTGCAATGTACGCAGGGGTGCGCTACCTGCTGTCCAGCCCTTTGCGCAACGGTCCGCGGCCTGGAGGAAAGCTGCTTGTGCGACAGAGTGGGGCCAGCCAGTGTCTACCGGCCACACCACCCTGGGTATGCCCGATCTCGTCTGATCTCGGAAGCCAAGCAGGGTCGGGCTCGGACAGTACTGGGATGGTTGACCTCCTGGGAATACCGGGTGCTGTAGACAGGTTGCGATGTTTCTTTACACTTTCTCCTCTGGCCCAGCCTGGGAAGGCACTTTCCCGAATATCGGGGGGGGGGGGAGATTTACGAAAACCTGTTTTGGGGGAAAAGTTGGCCCATTGCCCGTAAGCATCCAATGAGATGGCTTCTTCCAGTTTCAAAAAGGTAGCAAATAAAAAATGAAAAGAAGCAATGTGATCGGTTGCTACGGGCAACTGCTCCGCTTTTTCTCTGCGCAGGTTTTGACGAATCTCCCCCATTCAACTTGGGGCAAGCCAGAGCTGGAAGCCGCAGAGGCCTGTGTGCCGGTTTGCTGCTTGCTACTGTCAGCACACAATCCGTCCATCCAGCTCCGTGTCCCGGCCAGAAAAGCTCATTGCCCCTGCAGCCAGGCATGTGTAAATATAAGAGTTAAAAGCAGCCCAGCCAGGAAAGCAGGCCCAGTGCTGAGCAGCAGGCAGGCAGGCTGCAGAGTAGAAGAGCTGCAAATGAGAGGCTCGTCTCTGCCTACGGCCACACCACCCTGAACACGCCCGATCTCGTCTGATCTCGGAAGCTAAGCAGGGTCGGGCCTGGTTAGTACTTGGATGGGAGACCGCCTGGGAATACCAGGTGCTGTAGGCTTTTTGCTTTTTCTCACTTCAACCAGCAGGGGTCAGTCTCCCCTATGCCTTTTTTACATTCACTTTCTTAGCTGCACATTTGCTTCTTTTCTTCTTTTTTTATGGCCTTTCTCCCTTGTGTTGTTTATGTGACGTCACAGTACGGGATATGCTCCTACAGTCCTATCAGCTTGAGTCCCTGCACGTCCCCAGGGCTCACCTGCAATGTACGCAGGGGTGCGCTACCTGCTGTCCAGCCCTTTGCGCAACGGTCCGCGGCCTGGAGGAAAGCTGCTTGTGCGACAGAGTGGGGCCAGCCAGTGTCTACCGGCCACACCACCCTGGGTATGCCCGATCTCGTCTGATCTCGGAAGCCAAGCAGGGTCGGGCTCGGACAGTACTGGGATGGTTGACCTCCTGGGAATACCGGGTGCTGTAGACAGGTTGCGATGTTTCTTTACACTTTCTCCTCTGGCCCAGCCTGGGAAGGCACTTTCCCGAATATCCGGGGGGGGTGGGGGAGATTTACGAAAACCTGTTTTGGGGGAAAAGTTGGCCCATTGCCCGTAAGCATCCAATGAGATGGCTTCTTCCAGTTTCAAAAAGGTAGCTAATAAAAAATGAAAAGAAGCAATGTGATCGGTTGCTACGGGCAACTGCTCCGCTTTTTCTCTGCGCAGGTTTTGACGAATCTCCCCCATTCAACTTGGGGCAAGCCAGAGCTGGAAGCCGCAGAGGCCTGTGTGCCGGTTTGCTGCTTGCTACTGTCAGCACACAATCCGTCCATCCAGCTCCGTGTCCCGGCCAGAAAAGCTCATTGCCCCTGCAGCCAGGCATGTGTAAATATAAGAGTTAAAAGCAGCCCAGCCAGGAAATGGCCAGGCTTTGAGCAGGCTGAGGCTGAAGGGGCCAGCCCGAGCAAGGGCTCCCTGTGCAAAGCAGTTTGTGTACGTAAGCCATAGAGCCAGTGAGCTGAAGCAGCCTTGGAGCTGGGCTGAGTGCGTGGAAAGGAGGGGGGCAGGAAGCAGGCCCAGTGCTGAGCAGCAGGCAGGCAGGCAGGCTGCAGAGTAGAAGAGCTGCAAATGAGAGGCTCATCTCTGCCTACGGCCACACCACCCTGAACACGCCCGATCTCGTCTGATCTCGGAAGCTAAGCAGGGTCGGGCCTGGTTAGTACTTGGATGGGAGACCGCCTGGGAATACCAGGTGCTGTAGGCTTTTTGCTTTTTCTCACTTCAACCAGCAGGGGTCAGTCTCCCCTATGCCTTTTTTACATTCACTTTCTTAGCTGCACATTTGCTTCTTTTCTTCTTTTTTTATGGCCTTTCTCCCTTGTGTTGTTTATGTGACGTCACAGTACGGGATATGCTCCTACAGTCCTATCAGCTTGAGTCCCTGCACGTCCCCAGGGCTCACCTGCAATGTACGCAGGGGTGCGCTACCTGCTGTCCAGCCCTTTGCGCAACGGTCCGCGGCCTGGAGGAAAGCTGCTTGTGCGACAGAGTGGGGCCAGCCAGTGTCTACCGGCCACACCACCCTGGGTATGCCCGATCTCGTCTGATCTCGGAAGCCAAGCAGGGTCGGGCTCGGACAGTACTGGGATGGTTGACCTCCTGGGAATACCGGGTGCTGTAGACAGGTTGCGATGTTTCTTTACACTTTCTCCTCTGGCCCAGCCTGGGAAGGCACTTTCCCGAATATCGGGGGGGGGGGGGGGAGATTTACGAAAACCTGTTTTGGGGGAAAAGTTGGCCCATTGCCCGTAAGCATCCAATGAGATGGCTTCTTCCAGTTTCAAAAAGGTAGCTAATAAAAAATGAAAAGAAGCAATGTGATCGGTTGCTACGGGCAACTGCTCCGCTTTTTCTCTGCGCAGGTTTTGACGAATCTCCCCCATTCAACTTGGGGCAAGCCAGAGCTGGAAGCCGCAGAGGCCTGTGTGCCGGTTTGCTGCTTGCTACTGTCAGCACACAATCCGTCCATCCAGCTCCATGTCCCGGCCAGAAAAGCTCATTGCCCCTGCAGCCAGGCATGTGTAAATATAAGAGTTAAAAGCAGCCCAGCCAGGAAATGGCCAGGCTTTGAGCAGGCTGAGGCTGAAGGGGCCAGCCCGAGCAAGGGCTCCCTGTGCAAAGCACTTTGTGTACGTAAGCCATAGAGCCAGTGAGCTGAAGCAGCCTTGGAGCTGGTGCTGGGTGCGTGGAAAGGAGGGGGGCAGGAAGCAGGCCCAGTGCTGAGCAGCAGGCAGGCAGGCTGCAGAGTAGAAGAGCTGCAAATGAGAGGCTCGTCTCTGCCTACGGCCACACCACCCTGAACACGCCCGATCTCGTCTGATCTCGGAAGCTAAGCAGGGTCGGGCCTGGTTAGTACTTGGATGGGAGACCGCCTGGGAATACCAGGTGCTGTAGGCTTTTTGCTTTTTCTCACTTCAACCAGCAGGGGTCAGTCTCCCCTATGCCTTTTTTACATTCACTTTCTTAGCTGCACATTTGCTTCTTTTCTTCTTTTTTTATGGCCTTTCTCCCTTGTGTTGTTTATGTGACGTCACAGTACGGGATATGCTCCTACAGTCCTATCAGCTTGAGTCCCTGCACGTCCCCAGGGCTCACCTGCAATGTACGCAGGGGTGCGCTACCTGCTGTCCAGCCCTTTGCGCAACGGTCCGCGGCCTGGAGGAAAGCTGCTTGTGCGACAGAGTGGGGCCAGCCAGTGTCTACCGGCCACACCACCCTGGGTATGCCCGATCTCGTCTGATCTCGGAAGCCAAGCAGGGTCGGGCTCGGACAGTACTGGGATGGTTGACCTCCTGGGAATACCGGGTGCTGTAGACAGGTTGCGATGTTTCTTTACACTTTCTCCTCTGGCCCAGCCTGGGAAGGCACTTTCCCGAATATCGGGGGGGGGGGGGAGATTTACGAAAACCTGTTTTGGGGGAAAAGTTGGCCCATTGCCCGTAAGCATCCAATGAGATGGCTTCTTCCAGTTTCAAAAAGGTAGCAAATAAAAAATGAAAAGAAGCAATGTGATCGGTTGCTACGGGCAACTGCTCCGCTTTTTCTCTGCGCAGGTTTTGACGAATCTCCCCCATTCAACTTGGGGCAAGCCAGAGCTGGAAGCCGCAGAGGCCTGTGTGCCGGTTTGCTGCTTGCTACTGTCAGCACACAATCCGTCCATCCAGCTCCGTGTCCCGGCCAGAAAAGCTCATTGCCCCTGCAGCCAGGCATGTGTAAATATAAGAGTTAAAAGCAGCCCAGCCAGGAAATGGCCAGGCTTTGAGCAGGCTGAGGCTGAAGGGGCCAGCCCGAGCAAGGGCTCCCTGTGCAAAGCAGTTTGTGTACGTAAGCCATAGAGCCAGTGAGCTGAAGCAGCCTTGGAGCTGGGCTGAGTGCGTGGAAAGGAGGGGGGCAGGAAGCAGGCCCAGTGCTGAGCAGCAGGCAGGCAGGCTGCAGAGTAGAAGAGCTGCAAATGAGAGGCTCATCTCTGCCTACGGCCACACCACCCTGAACACGCCCGATCTCGTCTGATCTCGGAAGCTAAGTAGGGTCGGGCCTGGTTAGTACTTGGATGGGAGACCGCCTGGGAATACCAGGTGCTGTAGGCTTTTTGCTTTTTCTCACTTCAACCAGCAGGGGTCAGTCTCCCCTATGCCTTTTTTACATTCACTTTCTTAGCTGCACATTTGCTTCTTTTCTTCTTTTTTTATGGCCTTTCTCCCTTGTGTTGTTTATGTGACGTCACAGTACGGGATATGCTCCTACAGTCCTATCAGCTTGAGTCCCTGCACGTCCCCAGGGCTCACCTGCAATGTACGCAGGGGTGCGCTACCTGCTGTCCAGCCCTTTGCGCAACGGTCCGCGGCCTGGAGGAAAGCTGCTTGTGCGACAGAGTGGGGCCAGCCAGTGTCTACCGGCCACACCACCCTGGGTATGCCCGATCTCGTCTGATCTCGGAAGCCAAGCAGGGTCGGGCTCGGACAGTACTGGGATGGTTGACCTCCTGGGAATACCGGGTGCTGTAGACAGGTTGCGATGTTTCTTTACACTTTCTCCTCTGGCCCAGCCTGGGAAGGCACTTTCCCGAATATCGGGGGGGGGGGGGAGATTTACGAAAACCTGTTTTGGGGGAAAAGTTGGCCCATTGCCCGTAAGCATCCAATGAGATGGCTTCTTCCAGTTTCAAAAAGGTAGCAAATAAAAAATGAAAAGAAGCAATGTGATCGGTTGCTACGGGCAACTGCTCCGCTTTTTCTCTGCGCAGGTTTTGACGAATCTCCCCCATTCAACTTGGGGCAAGCCAGAGCTGGAAGCCGCAGAGGCCTGTGTGCCGGTTTGCTGCTTGCTACTGTCAGCACACAATCCGTCCATCCAGCTCCATGTCCCGGCCAGAAAAGCTCATTGCCCCTGCAGCCAGGCATGTGTAAATATAAGAGTTAAAAGCAGCCCAGCCAGGAAATGGCCAGGCTTTGAGCAGGCTGAGGCTGAAGGGGCCAGCCCGAGCAAGGGCTCCCTGTGCAAAGCACTTTGTGTACGTAAGCCATAGAGCCAGTGAGCTGAAGCAGCCTTGGAGCTGGGCTGGGTGCGTGGAAAGGAGGGGGGCAGGAAGCAGGCCCAGTGCTGAGCAGCAGGCAGGCAGGCTGCAGAGTAGAAGAGCTGCAAGAGAGGCTCGTCTCTGCCTACGGCCACACCACCCTGAACACGCCCGATCTCGTCTGATCTCGGAAGCTAAGCAGGGTCGGGCCTGGTTAGTACTTGGATGGGAGACCGCCTGGGAATACCAGGTGCTGTAGGCTTTTTGCTTTTTCTCACTTCAACCAGCAGGGGTCAGTCTCCCCTATGCCTTTTTTACATTCACTTTCTTAGCTGCACATTTGCTTCTTTTCTTCTTTTTTTATGGCCCTTTCTCCCTTGTGTTGTTTATGTGACGTCACAGTACGGGATATGCTCCTACAGTCCTATCAGCTTGAGTCCCTGCACGTCCCCAGGGCTCACCTGCAATGTACGCAGGGGTGCGCTACCTGCTGTCCAGCCCTTTGCGCAACGGTCCGCGGCCTGGAGGAAAGCTGCTTGTGCGACAGAGTGGGGCCAGCCAGTGTCTACCGGCCACACCACCCTGGGTATGCCCGATCTCGTCTGATCTCGGAAGCCAAGCAGGGTCGGGCTCGGACAGTACTGGGATGGTTGACCTCCTGGGAATACCGGGTGCTGTAGACAGGTTGCGATGTTTCTTTACACTTTCTCCTCTGGCCCCAGCCTGGGAAGGCACTTTCCCGAATATCGGGGGGGGGGGGGAGATTTACGAAAACCTGTTTTGGGGGAAAAGTTGGCCCATTGCCCGTAAGCATCCAATGAGATGGCTTCTTCCAGTTTCAAAAAGGTAGCAAATAAAAAATGAAAAGAAGCAATGTGATCGGTTGCTACGGGCAACTGCTCCGCTTTTTCTCTGCGCAGGTTTTGACGAATCTCCCCCATTCAACTTGGGGCAAGCCAGAGCTGGAAGCCGCAGAGGCCTGTGTGCCGGTTTGCTGCTTGCTACTGTCAGCACACAATCCGTCCATCCAGCTCCGTGTCCCGGCCAGAAAAGCTCATTGCCCCTGCAGCCAGGCATGTGTAAATATAAGAGTTAAAAGCAGCCCAGCCAGGAAATGGCCAGGCTTTGAGCAGGCTGAGGCTGAAGGGGCCAGCCCGAGCAAGGGCTCCCTGTGCAAAGCAGTTTGTGTACGTAAGCCATAGAGCCAGTGAGCTGAAGCAGCCTTGGAGCTGGGCTGAGTGCGTGGAAAGGAGGGGGGCAGGAAGCAGGCCCAGTGCTGAGCAGCAGGCAGGCAGGCTGCAGAGTAGAAGAGCTGCAAATGAGAGGCTCATCTCTGCCTACGGCCACACCACCCTGAACACGCCCGATCTCGTCTGATCTCGGAAGCTAAGTAGGGTCGGGCCTGGTTAGTACTTGGATGGGAGACCGCCTGGGAATACCAGGTGCTGTAGGCTTTTTGCTTTTTCTCACTTCAACCAGCAGGGGTCAGTCTCCCCTATGCCTTTTTTACATTCACTTTCTTAGCTGCACATTTGCTTCTTTTCTTCTTTTTTTATGGCCTTTCTCCCTTGTGTTGTTTATGTGACGTCACAGTACGGGATATGCTCCTACAGTCCTATCAGCTTGAGTCCCTGCACGTCCCCAGGGCTCACCTGCAATGTACGCAGGGGTGCGCTACCTGCTGTCCAGCCCTTTGCGCAACGGTCCGCGGCCTGGAGGAAAGCTGCTTGTGCGACAGAGTGGGGCCAGCCAGTGTCTACCGGCCACACCACCCTGGGTATGCCCGATCTCGTCTGATCTCGGAAGCCAAGCAGGGTCGGGCTCGGACAGTACTGGGATGGTTGACCTCCTGGGAATACCGGGTGCTGTAGACAGGTTGCGATGTTTCTTTACACTTTCTCCTCTGGCCCAGCCTGGGAAGGCACTTTCCCGAATATCCGGGGGGGGGGGGCGAGATTTACGAAAACCTGTTTTGGGGGAAAAGTTGGCCCATTGCCCGTAAGCATCCAATGAGATGGCTTCTTCCAGTTTCAAAAAGGTAGCTAATAAAAAATGAAAAGAAGCAATGTGATCGGTTGCTACGGGCAACTGCTCCGCTTTTTCTCTGCGCAGGTTTTGACGAATCTCCCCCATTCAACTTGGGGCAAGCCAGAGCTGGAAGCCGCAGAGGCCTGTGTGCCGGTTTGCTGCTTGCTACTGTCAGCACACAATCCGTCCATCCAGCTCCATGTCCCGGCCAGAAAAGCTCATTGCCCCTGCAGCCAGGCATGTGTAAATATAAGAGTTAAAAGCAGCCCAGCCAGGAAATGGCCAGGCTTTGAGCAGGCTGAGGCTGAAGGGGCCAGCCCGAGCAAGGGCTCCCTGTGCAAAGCACTTTGTGTACGTAAGCCATAGAGCCAGTGAGCTGAAGCAGCCTTGGAGCTGGGCTGAGTGCGTGGAAAGGAGGGGGGCAGGAAGCAGGCCCAGTGCTGAGCAGCAGGCAGGCAGGCAGGCTGCAGAGTAGAAGAGCTGCAAATGAGAGGCTCGTCTCTGCCTACGGCCACACCACCCTGAACACGCCCGATCTCGTCTGATCTCGGAAGCTAAGCAGGGTCGGGCCTGGTTAGTACTTGGATGGGAGACCGCCTGGGAATACCAGGTGCTGTAGGCTTTTTGCTTTTTCTCACTTCAACCAGCAGGGGTCAGTCTCCCCTATGCCTTTTTTACATTCACTTTCTTAGCTGCACATTTGCTTCTTTTCTTCTTTTTTTATGGCCTTTCTCCCTTGTGTTGTTTATGTGACGTCACAGTACGGGATATGCTCCTACAGTCCTATCAGCTTGAGTCCCTGCACGTCCCCAGGGCTCACCTGCAATGTACGCAGGGGTGCGCTACCTGCTGTCCAGCCCTTTGCGCAACGGTCCGCGGCCTGAAGGAAAGCTGCTTGTGCGACAGAGTGGGGCCAGCCAGTGTCTACCGGCCACACCACCCTGGGTATGCCCGATCTCGTCTGATCGCGGAAGCCAAGCAGGGTCGGGCTCGGACAGTACTGGGATGGTTGACCTCCTGGGAATACCGGGTGCTGTAGACAGGTTGCGATGTTTCTTTACACTTTCTCCTCTGGCCCAGCCTGGGAAGGCACTTTCCCGAATATCCGGGGGGGGGGGGGGAGATTTACGAAAACCTGTTTTGGGGGAAAAGTTGGCCCATTGCCCGTAAGCATCCAATGAGATGGCTTCTTCCAGTTTCAAAAAGGTAGCTAATAAAAAATGAAAAGAAGCAATGTGATCGGTTGCTACGGGCAACTGCTCCGCTTTTTCTCTGCGCAGGTTTTGACGAATCTCCCCCATTCAACTTGGGGCAAGCCAGAGCTGGAAGCCGCAGAGGCCTGTGTGCCGGTTTGCTGCTTGCTACTGTCAGCACACAATCCGTCCATCCAGCTCCGTGTCCCGGCCAGAAAAGCTCATTGCCCCTGCAGCCAGGCATGTGTAAATATAAGAGTTAAAAGCAGCCCAGCCAGGAAATGGCCAGGCTTTGAGCAGGCTGAGGCTGAAGGGGCCAGCCCGAGCAAGGGCTCCCTGTGCAAAGCAGTTTGTGTACGTAAGCCATAGAGCCAGTGAGCTGAAGCAGCCTTGGAGCTGGGCTGAGTGCGTGGAAAGGAGGGGGGCAGGAAGCAGGCCCAGTGCTGAGCAGCAGGCAGGCAGGCTGCAGAGTAGAAGAGCTGCAAATGAGAGGCTCATCTCTGCCTACGGCCACACCACCCTGAACACGCCCGATCTCGTCTGATCTCGGAAGCTAAGTAGGGTCGGGCCTGGTTAGTACTTGGATGGGAGACCGCCTGGGAATACCAGGTGCTGTAGGCTTTTTGCTTTTTCTCACTTCAACCAGCAGGGGTCAGTCTCCCCTATGCCTTTTTTACATTCACTTTCTTAGCTGCACATTTGCTTCTTTTCTTCTTTTTTTATGGCCTTTCTCCCTTGTGTTGTTTATGTGACGTCACAGTACGGGATATGCTCCTACAGTCCTATCAGCTTGAGTCCCTGCACGTCCCCAGGGCTCACCTGCAATGTACGCAGGGGTGCGCTACCTGCTGTCCAGCCCTTTGCGCAACGGTCCGCGGCCTGGAGGAAAGCTGCTTGTGCGACAGAGTGGGGCCAGCCAGTGTCTACCGGCCACACCACCCTGGGTATGCCCGATCTCGTCTGATCTCGGAAGCCAAGCAGGGTCGGGCTCGGACAGTACTGGGATGGTTGACCTCCTGGGAATACCGGGTGCTGTAGACAGGTTGCGATGTTTCTTTACACTTTCTCCTCTGGCCCAGCCTGGGAAGGCACTTTCCCGAATATCCGGGGGGGGAGATTTACGAAAACCTGTTTTGGGGGAAAAGTTGGCCCATTGCCCGTAAGCATCCAATGAGATGGCTTCTTCCAGTTTCAAAAAGGTAGCTAATAAAAAATGAAAAGAAGCAATGTGATCGGTTGCTACGGGCAACTGCTCCGCTTTTTCTCTGCGCAGGTTTTGACGAATCTCCCCCATTCAACTTGGGGCAAGCCAGAGCTGGAAGCCGCAGAGGCCTGTGTGCCGGTTTGCTGCTTGCTACTGTCAGCACACAATCCGTCCATCCAGCTCCATGTCCCGGCCAGAAAAGCTCATTGCCCCTGCAGCCAGGCATGTGTAAATATAAGAGTTAAAAGCAGCCCAGCCAGGAAATGGCCAGGCTTTGAGCAGGCTGAGGCTGAAGGGGCCAGCCCGAGCAAGGGCTCCCTGTGCAAAGCAGTTTGTGTACGTAAGCCATAGAGCCAGTGAGCTGAAGCAGCCTTGGAGCTGGGCTGAGTGCGTGGAAAGGAGGGGGGCAGGAAGCAGGCCCAGTGCTGAGCAGCAGGCAGGCAGGCTGCAGAGTAGAAGAGCTGCAAATGAGAGGCTCGTCTCTGCCTACGGCCACACCACCCTGAACACGCCCGATCTCGTCTGATCTCGGAAGCTAAGCAGGGTCGGGCCTGGTTAGTACTTGGATGGGAGACCGCCTGGGAATACCAGGTGCTGTAGGCTTTTTGCTTTTTGCTTTTTCTCACTTCAACCAGCAGGGGTCAGTCTCCCCTATGCCTTTTTTACATTCACTTTCTTAGCTGCACATTTGCTTCTTTTCTTCTTTTTTTATGGCCTTTCTCCCTTGTGTTGTTTATGTGACGTCACAGTACGGGATATGCTCCTACAGTCCTATCAGCTTGAGTCCCTGCACGTCCCCAGGGCTCACCTGCAATGTACGCAGGGGTGCGCTACCTGCTGTCCAGCCCTTTGCGCAACGGTCCGCGGCCTGGAGGAAAGCTGCTTGTGCGACAGAGTGGGGCCAGCCAGTGTCTACCGGCCACACCACCCTGGGTATGCCCGATCTCGTCTGATCTCGGAAGCCAAGCAGGGTCGGGCTCGGACAGTACTGGGATGGTTGACCTCCTGGGAATACCGGGTGCTGTAGACAGGTTGCGATGTTTCTTTACACTTTCTCCTCTGGCCCAGCCTGGGAAGGCACTTTCCCGAATATCCGGGGGGGGGGGGGGGGCGAGATTTACGAAAACCTGTTTTGGGGGAAAAGTTGGCCCATTGCCCGTAAGCATCCAATGAGATGGCTTCTTCCAGTTTCAAAAAGGTAGCTAATAAAAAATGAAAAGAAGCAATGTGATCGGTTGCTACGGGCAACTGCTCCGCTTTTTCTCTGCGCAGGTTTTGACGAATCTCCCCCATTCAACTTGGGGCAAGCCAGAGCTGGAAGCCGCAGAGGCCTGTGTGCCGGTTTGCTGCTTGCTACTGTCAGCACACAATCCGTCCATCCAGCTCCATGTCCCGGCCAGAAAAGCTCATTGCCCCTGCAGCCAGGCATGTGTAAATATAAGAGTTAAAAGCAGCCCAGCCAGGAAATGGCCAGGCTTTGAGCAGGCTGAGGCTGAAGGGGCCAGCCCGAGCAAGGGCTCCCTGTGCAAAGCACTTTGTGTACGTAAGCCATAGAGCCAGTGAGCTGAAGCAGCCTTGGAGCTGGGCTGAGTGCGTGGAAAGGAGGGGGGCAGGAAGCAGGCCCAGTGCTGAGCAGCAGGCAGGCAGGCAGGCTGCAGAGTAGAAGAGCTGCAAATGAGAGGCTCGTCTCTGCCTACGGCCACACCACCCTGAACACGCCCGATCTCGTCTGATCTCGGAAGCTAAGCAGGGTCGGGCCTGGTTAGTACTTGGATGGGAGACCGCCTGGGAATACCAGGTGCTGTAGGCTTTTTGCTTTTTCTCACTTCAACCAGCAGGGGTCAGTCTCCCCTATGCCTTTTTTACATTCACTTTCTTAGCTGCACATTTGCTTCTTTTCTTCTTTTTTTATGGCCTTTCTCCCTTGTGTTGTTTATGTGACGTCACAGTACGGGATATGCTCCTACAGTCCTATCAGCTTGAGTCCCTGCACGTCCCCAGGGCTCACCTGCAATGTACGCAGGGGTGCGCTACCTGCTGTCCAGCCTTTTGCGCAACGGTCCGCGGCCTGGAGGAAAGCTGCTTGTGCGACAGAGTGGGGCCAGCCAGTGTCTACCGGCCACACCACCCTGGGTATGCCCGATCTCGTCTGATCTCGGAAGCCAAGCAGGGTCGGGCTCGGACAGTACTGGGATGGTTGACCTCCTGGGAATACCGGGTGCTGTAGACAGGTTGCGATGTTTCTTTACACTTTCTCCTCTGGCCCAGCCTGGGAAGGCACTTTCCCGAATATCCGGGGGGGGGGGGGAGATTTACGAAAACCTGTTTTGGGGGAAAAGTTGGCCCATTGCCCGTAAGCATCCAATGAGATGGCTTCTTCCAGTTTCAAAAAGGTAGCTAATAAAAAAATGAAAAGAAGCAATGTGATCGGTTGCTACGGGCAACTGCTCCGCTTTTTCTCTGCGCAGGTTTTGACGAATCTCCCCCATTCAACTTGGGGCAAGCCAGAGCTGGAAGCCGCAGAGGCCTGTGTGCCGGTTTGCTGCTTGCTACTGTCAGCACACAATCCGTCCATCCAGCTCCATGTCCCGGCCAGAAAAGCTCATTGCCCCTGCAGCCAGGCATGTGTAAATATAAGAGTTAAAAGCAGCCCAGCCAGGAAATGGCCAGGCTTTGAGCAGGCTGAGGCTGAAGGGGCCAGCCCGAGCAAGGGCTCCCTGTGCAAAGCACTTTGTGTACGTAAGCCATAGAGCCAGTGAGCTGAAGCAGCCTTGGAGCTGGGCTGAGTGCGTGGAAAGGAGGGGGGCAGGAAGCAGGCCCAGTGCTGAGCAGCAGGCAGGCAGGCTGCAGAGTAGAAGAGCTGCAAATGAGAGGCTCGTCTCTGCCTACGGCCACACCACCCTGAACACGCCCGATCTCGTCTGATCTCGGAAGCTAAGCAGGGTCGGGCCTGGTTAGTACTTGGATGGGAGACCGCCTGGGAATACCAGGTGCTGTAGGCTTTTTGCTTTTTCTCACTTCAACCAGCAGGGGTCAGTCTCCCCTATGCCTTTTTTACATTCACTTTCTTAGCTGCACATTTGCTTCTTTTCTTCTTTTTTTATGGCCTTTCTCCCTTGTGTTGTTTATGTGACGTCACAGTACGGGATATGCTCCTACAGTCCTATCAGCTTGAGTCCCTGCACGTCCCCAGGGCTCACCTGCAATGTACGCAGGGGTGCGCTACCTGCTGTCCAGCCCTTTGCGCAACGGTCCGCGGCCTGGAGGAAAGCTGCTTGTGCGACAGAGTGGGGCCAGCCAGTGTCTACCGGCCACACCACCCTGGGTATGCCCGATCTCGTCTGATCTCGGAAGCCAAGCAGGGTCGGGCTCGGACAGTACTGGGATGGTTGACCTCCTGGGAATACCGGGTGCTGTAGACAGGTTGCGATGTTTCTTTACACTTTCTCCTCTGGCCCAGCCTGGGAAGGCACTTTCCCGAATATCCGGGGGGGGTGGGGGAGATTTACGAAAACCTGTTTTGGGGGAAAAGTTGGCCCATTGCCCGTAAGCATCCAATGAGATGGCTTCTTCCAGTTTCAAAAAGGTAGCTAATAAAAAATGAAAAGAAGCAATGTGATCGGTTGCTACGGGCAACTGCTCCGCTTTTTCTCTGCGCAGGTTTTGACGAATCTCCCCCATTCAACTTGGGGCAAGCCAGAGCTGGAAGCCGCAGAGGCCTGTGTGCCGGTTTGCTGCTTGCTACTGTCAGCACACAATCCGTCCATCCAGCTCCGTGTCCCGGCCAGAAAAGCTCATTGCCCCTGCAGCCAGGCATGTGTAAATATAAGAGTTAAAAGCAGCCCAGCCAGGAAATGGCCAGGCTTTGAGCAGGCTGAGGCTGAAGGGGCCAGCCCGAGCAAGGGCTCCCTGTGCAAAGCAGTTTGTGTACGTAAGCCATAGAGCCAGTGAGCTGAAGCAGCCTTGGAGCTGGGCTGAGTGCGTGGAAAGGAGGGGGGCAGGAAGCAGGCCCAGTGCTGAGCAGCAGGCAGGCAGGCAGGCTGCAGAGTAGAAGAGCTGCAAATGAGAGGCTCATCTCTGCCTACGGCCACACCACCCTGAACACGCCCGATCTCGTCTGATCTCGGAAGCTAAGCAGGGTCGGGCCTGGTTAGTACTTGGATGGGAGACCGCCTGGGAATACCAGGTGCTGTAGGCTTTTTGCTTTTTCTCACTTCAACCAGCAGGGGTCAGTCTCCCCTATGCCTTTTTTACATTCACTTTCTTAGCTGCACATTTGCTTCTTTTCTTCTTTTTTTATGGCCTTTCTCCCTTGTGTTGTTTATGTGACGTCACAGTACGGGATATGCTCCTACAGTCCTATCAGCTTGAGTCCCTGCACGTCCCCAGGGCTCACCTGCAATGTACGCAGGGGTGCGCTACCTGCTGTCCAGCCCTTTGCGCAACGGTCCGCGGCCTGGAGGAAAGCTGCTTGTGCGACAGAGTGGGGCCAGCCAGTGTCTACCGGCCACACCACCCTGGGTATGCCCGATCTCGTCTGATCTCGGAAGCCAAGCAGGGTCGGGCTCGGACAGTACTGGGATGGTTGACCTCCTGGGAATACCGGGTGCTGTAGACAGGTTGCGATGTTTCTTTACACTTTCTCCTCTGGCCCAGCCTGGGAAGGCACTTTCCCGAATATCGGGGGGGGGGGGGGAGATTTACGAAAACCTGTTTTGGGGGAAAAGTTGGCCCATTGCCCGTAAGCATCCAATGAGATGGCTTCTTCCAGTTTCAAAAAGGTAGCTAATAAAAAATGAAAAGAAGCAATGTGATCGGTTGCTACGGGCAACTGCTCCGCTTTTTCTCTGCGCAGGTTTTGACGAATCTCCCCCATTCAACTTGGGGCAAGCCAGAGCTGGAAGCCGCAGAGGCCTGTGTGCCGGTTTGCTGCTTGCTACTGTCAGCACACAATCCGTCCATCCAGCTCCATGTCCCGGCCAGAAAAGCTCATTGCCCCTGCAGCCAGGCATGTGTAAATATAAGAGTTAAAAGCAGCCCAGCCAGGAAATGGCCAGGCTTTGAGCAGGCTGAGGCTGAAGGGGCCAGCCCGAGCAAGGGCTCCCTGTGCAAAGCACTTTGTGTACGTAAGCCATAGAGCCAGTGAGCTGAAGCAGCCTTGGAGCTGGGCTGGGTGCGTGGAAAGGAGGGGGGCAGGAAGCAGGCCCAGTGCTGAGCAGCAGGCAGGCAGGCTGCAGAGTAGAAGAGCTGCAAATGAGAGGCTCGTCTCTGCCTACGGCCACACCACCCTGAACACGCCCGATCTCGTCTGATCTCGGAAGCTAAGCAGGGTCGGGCCTGGTTAGTACTTGGATGGGAGACCGCCTGGGAATACCAGGTGCTGTAGGCTTTTTGCTTTTTCTCACTTCAACCAGCAGGGGTCAGTCTCCCCTATGCCTTTTTTACATTCACTTTCTTAGCTGCACATTTGCTTCTTTTCTTCTTTTTTTATGGCCTTTCTCCCTTGTGTTGTTTATGTGACGTCACAGTACGGGATATGCTCCTACAGTCCTATCAGCTTGAGTCCCTGCACGTCCCCAGGGCTCACCTGCAATGTACGCAGGGGTGCGCTACCTGCTGTCCAGCCCTTTGCGCAACGGTCCGCGGCCTGGAGGAAAGCTGCTTGTGCGACAGAGTGGGGCCAGCCAGTGTCTACCGGCCACACCACCCTGGGTATGCCCGATCTCGTCTGATCTCGGAAGCCAAGCAGGGTCGGGCTCGGACAGTACTGGGATGGTTGACCTCCTGGGAATACCGGGTGCTGTAGACAGGTTGCGATGTTTCTTTACACTTTCTCCTCTGGCCCAGCCTGGGAAGGCACTTTCCCGAATATCGGGGGGGGGGGGGAGATTTACGAAAACCTGTTTTGGGGGAAAAGTTGGCCCATTGCCCGTAAGCATCCAATGAGATGGCTTCTTCCAGTTTCAAAAAGGTAGCAAATAAAAAATGAAAAGAAGCAATGTGATCGGTTGCTACGGGCAACTGCTCCGCTTTTTCTCTGCGCAGGTTTTGACGAATCTCCCCCATTCAACTTGGGGCAAGCCAGAGCTGGAAGCCGCAGAGGCCTGTGTGCCGGTTTGCTGCTTGCTACTGTCAGCACACAATCCGTCCATCCAGCTCCGTGTCCCGGCCAGAAAAGCTCATTGCCCCTGCAGCCAGGCATGTGTAAATATAAGAGTTAAAAGCAGCCCAGCCAGGAAATGGCCAGGCTTTGAGCAGGCTGAGGCTGAAGGGGCCAGCCCGAGCAAGGGCTCCCTGTGCAAAGCAGTTTGTGTACGTAAGCCATAGAGCCAGTGAGCTGAAGCAGCCTTGGAGCTGGGCTGAGTGCGTGGAAAGGAGGGGGGCAGGAAGCAGGCCCAGTGCTGAGCAGCAGGCAGGCAGGCTGCAGAGTAGAAGAGCTGCAAATGAGAGGCTCATCTCTGCCTACGGCCACACCACCCTGAACACGCCCGATCTCGTCTGATCTCGGAAGCTAAGTAGGGTCGGGCCTGGTTAGTACTTGGATGGGAGACCGCCTGGGAATACCAGGTGCTGTAGGCTTTTTGCTTTTTCTCACTTCAACCAGCAGGGGTCAGTCTCCCTATGCCTTTTTTACATTCACTTTCTTAGCTGCACATTTGCTTCTTTTCTTCTTTTTTTATGGCCTTTCTCCCTTGTGTTGTTTATGTGACGTCACAGTACGGGATATGCTCCTACAGTCCTATCAGCTTGAGTCCCTGCACGTCCCCAGGGCTCACCTGCAATGTACGCAGGGGTGCGCTACCTGCTGTCCAGCCCTTTGCGCAACGGTCCGCGGCCTGGAGGAAAGCTGCTTGTGCGACAGAGTGGGGCCAGCCAGTGTCTACCGGCCACACCACCCTGGGTATGCCCGATCTCGTCTGATCTCGGAAGCCAAGCAGGGTCGGGCTCGGACAGTACTGGGATGGTTGACCTCCTGGGAATACCGGGTGCTGTAGACAGGTTGCGATGTTTCTTTACACTTTCTCCTCTGGCCCAGCCTGGGAAGGCACTTTCCCGAATATCGGGGGGGGGGGGGGAGATTTACGAAAACCTGTTTTTGGGGGAAAAGTTGGCCCATTGCCCGTAAGCATCCAATGAGATGGCTTCTTCCAGTTTCAAAAAGGTAGCAAATAAAAAAATGAAAAGAAGCAATGTGATCGGTTGCTACGGGCAACTGCTCCGCTTTTTCTCTGCGCAGGTTTTGACGAATCTCCCCCATTCAACTTGGGGCAAGCCAGAGCTGGAAGCCGCAGAGGCCTGTGTGCCGGTTTGCTGCTTGCTACTGTCAGCACACAATCCGTCCATCCAGCTCCATGTCCCGGCCAGAAAAGCTCATTGCCCCTGCAGCCAGGCATGTGTAAATATAAGAGTTAAAAGCAGCCCAGCCAGGAAATGGCCAGGCTTTGAGCAGGCTGAGGCTGAAGGGGCCAGCCCGAGCAAGGGCTCCCTGTGCAAAGCACTTTGTGTACGTAAGCCATAGAGCCAGTGAGCTGAAGCAGCCTTGGAGCTGGGCTGGGTGCGTGGAAAGGAGGGGGGCAGGAAGCAGGCCCAGTGCTGAGCAGCAGGCAGGCAGGCTGCAGAGTAGAAGAGCTGCAAATGAGAGGCTCGTCTCTGCCTACGGCCACACCACCCTGAACACGCCCGATCTCGTCTGATCTCGGAAGCTAAGCAGGGTCGGGCCTGGTTAGTACTTGGATGGGAGACCGCCTGGGAATACCAGGTGCTGTAGGCTTTTTGCTTTTTCTCACTTCAACCAGCAGGGTCAGTCTCCCCTATGCCTTTTTTACATTCACTTTCTTAGCTGCACATTTGCTTCTTTTCTTCTTTTTTTATGGCCTTTCTCCCTTGTGTTGTTTATGTGACGTCACAGTACGGGATATGCTCCTACAGTCCTATCAGCTTGAGTCCCTGCACGTCCCCAGGGCTCACCTGCAATGTACGCAGGGGTGCGCTACCTGCTGTCCAGCCCTTTGCGCAACGGTCCGCGGCCTGGAGGAAAGCTGCTTGTGCGACAGAGTGGGGCCAGCCAGTGTCTACCGGCCACACCACCCTGGGTATGCCCGATCTCGTCTGATCTCGGAAGCCAAGCAGGGTCGGGCTCGGACAGTACTGGGATGGTTGACCTCCTGGGAATACCGGGTGCTGTAGACAGGTTGCGATGTTTCTTTACACTTTCTCCTCTGGCCCAGCCTGGGAAGGCACTTTCCCGAATATCGGGGGGGGGGGGGGAGATTTACGAAAACCTGTTTTGGGGGAAAAGTTGGCCCATTGCCCGTAAGCATCCAATGAGATGGCTTCTTCCAGTTTCAAAAAGGTAGCAAATAAAAAATGAAAAGAAGCAATGTGATCGGTTGCTACGGGCAACTGCTCCGCTTTTTCTCTGCGCAGGTTTTGACGAATCTCCCCCATTCAACTTGGGGCAAGCCAGAGCTGGAAGCCGCAGAGGCCTGTGTGCCGGTTTGCTGCTTGCTACTGTCAGCACACAATCCGTCCATCCAGCTCCGTGTCCCGGCCAGAAAAGCTCATTGCCCCTGCAGCCAGGCATGTGTAAATATAAGAGTTAAAAGCAGCCCAGCCAGGAAATGGCCAGGCTTTGAGGCAGGCTGAGGCTGAAGGGGCCAGCCCGAGCAAGGGCTCCCTGTGCAAAGCAGTTTGTGTACGTAAGCCATAGAGCCAGTGAGCTGAAGCAGCCTTGGAGCTGGGCTGAGTGCGTGGAAAGGAGGGGGGCAGGAAGCAGGCCCAGTGCTGAGCAGCAGGCAGGCAGGCTGCAGAGTAGAAGAGCTGCAAATGAGAGGCTCATCTCTGCCTACGGCCACACCACCCTGAACACGCCCGATCTCGTCTGATCTCGGAAGCTAAGTAGGGTCGGGCCTGGTTAGTACTTGGATGGGAGACCGCCTGGGAATACCAGGTGCTGTAGGCTTTTTGCTTTTTCTCACTTCAACCAGCAGGGGTCAGTCTCCCCTATGCCTTTTTTACATTCACTTTCTTAGCTGCACATTTGCTTCTTTTCTTCTTTTTTTATGGCCTTTCTCCCTTGTGTTGTTTATGTGACGTCACAGTACGGATATGCTCCTACAGTCCTATCAGCTTGAGTCCCTGCACGTCCCCAGGGCTCACCTGCAATGTACGCAGGGGTGCGCTACCTGCTGTCCAGCCCTTTGCGCAACGGTCCGCGGCTGGAGGAAAGCTGCTTGTGCGACAGAGTGGGGGCCAGCCAGTGTCTACCGGCCACACCACCCTGGGTATGCCCGATCTCGTCTGATCTCGGAAGCCAAGCAGGGTCGGGCTCGGACAGTACTGGGATGGTTGACCTCCTGGGAATACCGGGTGCTGTAGACAGGTTGCGATGTTTCTTTACACTTTCTCCTCTGGCCCAGCCTGGGAAGGCCACTTTCCCGAATATCCGGGGGGGGGGGGCGAGATTTACGAAAACCTGTTTTGGGGGAAAAGTTGGCCCATTGCCCGTAAGCATCCAATGAGATGGCTTCTTCCAGTTTCAAAAAGGTAGCTAATAAAAAATGAAAAGAAGCAATGTGATCGGTTGCTACGGGCAACTGCTCCGCTTTTTCTCTGCGCAGGTTTTGACGAATCTCCCCCATTCAACTTGGGGCAAGCCAGAGCTGGAAGCCGCAGAGGCCTGTGTGCCGGTTTGCTGCTTGCTACTGTCAGCACACAATCCGTCCATCCAGCTCCATGTCCCGGCCAGAAAAGCTCATTGCCCCTGCAGCCAGGCATGTGTAAATATAAGAGTTAAAAGCAGCCCAGCCAGGAAATGGCCAGGCTTTGAGCAGGCTGAGGCTGAAGGGGCCAGCCCGAGCAAGGGCTCCCTGTGCAAAGCACTTTGTGTACGTAAGCCATAGAGCCAGTGAGCTGAAGCAGCCTTGGAGCTGGGCTGAGTGCGTGGAAAGGAGGGGGGGCAGGAAGCAGGCCCAGTGCTGAGCAGCAGGCAGGCAGGCAGGCTGCAGAGTAGAAGAGCTGCAAATGAGAGGCTCGTCTCTGCCTACGGCCACACCACCCTGAACACGCCCGATCTCGTCTGATCTCGGAAGCTAAGCAGGGTCGGGCTGGTTAGTACTTGGATGGGAGACCGCCTGGGAATACCAGGTGCTGTAGGCTTTTTGCTTTTTCTCACTTCAACCAGCAGGGGTCAGTCTCCCTATGCCTTTTTTACATTCACTTTCTTAGCTGCACATTTGCTTCTTTTCTTCTTTTTTTATGGCCTTTCTCCCTTGTGTTGTTTATGTGACGTCACAGTACGGGATATGCTCCTACAGTCCTATCAGCTTGAGTCCCTGCACGTCCCCAGGGCTCACCTGCAATGTACGCAGGGGTGCGCTACCTGCTGTCCAGCCCTTTGCGCAACGGTCCGCGGCCTGAAGGAAAGCTGCTTGTGCGACAGAGTGGGGCCAGCCAGTGTCTACCGGCCACACCACCCTGGGTATGCCCGATCTCGTCTGATCGCGGAAGCCAAGCAGGGTCGGGCTCGGACAGTACTGGGATGGTTGACCTCTGGGAATACCGGGTGCTGTAGACAGGTTGCGATGTTTCTTTACACTTTCTCCTCTGGCCCAGCCTGGAAGGCACTTTCCCGAATATCCGGGGGGGGGGGGGGAGATTTACGAAAACCTGTTTTGGGGGAAAAGTTGGCCCATTGCCCGTAAGCATCCAATGAGATGGCTTCTTCAGTTTCAAAAGGTAGCTAATAAAAAATGAAAAGAAGCAATGTGATCGGTTGCTACGGGCAACTGCTCCGCTTTTTCTCTGCGCAGGTTTTGACGAATCTCCCCCATTCAACTTGGGGCAAGCCAGAGCTGGAAGCCGCAGAGGCCTGTGTGCCGGTTTGCTGCTTGCTACTGTCAGCACACAATCCGTCCATCCAGCTCCGTGTCCCGGCCAGAAAAGCTCATTGCCCCTGCAGCCAGGCATGTGTAAATATAAGAGTTAAAAGCAGCCCAGCCAGGAAATGGCCAGGCTTTGAGCAGGCTGAGGCTGAAGGGGCCAGCCCGAGCAAGGGCTCCCTGTGCAAAGCAGTTTGTGTACGTAAGCCATAGAGCCAGTGAGCTGAAGCAGCCTTGGAGCTGGCTGAGTGCGTGGAAAGGAGGGGGCAGGAAGCAGGCCCAGTGCTGAGCAGCAGGCAGGCAGGCTGCAGAGTAGAAGAGCTGCAAATGAGAGGCTCATCTCTGCCTACGGCCACACCACCCTGAACACGCCCGATCTCGTCTGATCTCGGAAGCTAAGTAGGGTCGGGCCTGGTTAGTACTTGGATGGGAGACCGCCTGGGAATACCAGGTGCTGTAGGCTTTTTGCTTTTTCTCACTTCAACCAGCAGGGGTCAGTCTCCCCTATGCCTTTTTTACATTCACTTTCTTAGCTGCACATTTGCTTCTTTTCTTCTTTTTTTATGGCCTTTCTCCCTTGTGTTGTTTATGTGACGTCACAGTACGGGATATGCTCCTACAGTCCTATCAGCTTGAGTCCCTGCACGTCCCCAGGGCTCACCTGCAATGTACGCAGGGGTGCGCTACCTGCTGTCCAGCCCTTTGCGCAACGGTCCGCGGCCTGGAGGAAAGCTGCTTGTGCGACAGAGTGGGGCCAGCCAGTGTCTACCGGCCACACCACCCTGGGTATGCCCGATCTCGTCTGATCTCGGAAGCCAAGCAGGGTCGGGCTCGGACAGTACTGGGATGGTTGACCTCCTGGGAATACCGGGTGCTGTAGACAGGTTGCGATGTTTCTTTACACTTTCTCCTCTGGCCCAGCCTGGGAAGGCACTTTCCCGAATATCCGGGGGGGGGAGATTTACGAAAACCTGTTTTGGGGGAAAAGTTGGCCCATTGCCCGTAAGCATCCAATGAGATGGCTTCTTCCAGTTTCAAAAAGGTAGCTAATAAAAAATGAAAAGAAGCAATGTGATCGGTTGCTAC